>NC_057814.1:386352765-386354744 GCF_018294505.1 Triticum aestivum | reverse complement strand
GGGCCTCCGAGGCCGGCTCGTCCGCCAATCCGCCAGCAGTTGTTGGGGCAAGGTTGCGCCGGGTCCGGGTGCGGCCGGAGTGCGCCTCGCTGGGTGGAGAAACGCCATATGCTGGTTGTCGCCGGGTCCGGCGACCCGGACGGAGCCGGATCCAGCCGGCCTGGTAAGCTGGTTGAGGTGGTCCTGCTGTGCATTGGCCGCGATGAGGAGGTCGTTCACCCTCTTGAGGCGATCCTGCAGCTCCTCACCCGCGAGATGATCCAGGCCGACCGCGGCCGCTTGGGCAGCACGCATGTTTTTCACGGGAGTCTCGTAGATGGGAGGGAGGACGCCGAAAGCGCGCCCGATCGCGCCGCCCCGGGCTCGCACGTCGGCGACCCGGCTGGGCTCGGGGGCGGCATGCGTGAAGCCGTAGGCGGCGTCGCGCTCCAGCTGGGCGGAGTCAAGGCGACGCTGCGTGGCGGCGAGCGTCTCGGTGAGGTCCAGCAGGCGCTGGCGATCCTCGTTGAGGCGAGTCCGGGCCTCGGCGATGTTGGAGGCGTCGACGTCGGTGCCGATGGGAACACCGAGGCTCTGCATCGTGGCGCGCAATGGGTTGGGCGAGTCGGCCCTAACCGCCGCGGCTTGGGCTTCGGCGGCCTTCCTTGCCGCCCTCGACGAAGAGGAGGCATCGATGTCGGTGACGAAGACCCCCACGCAGAGGTCCATCGCTCCGGCGGGAGCGCCGTCGTTGATGGAGAGCGGGGAGTCAGAAAAGCTAAGTACCTCACGGGGGTACTCGTCGTCCGCAGGCGTGTTGGAGATGCGCAGCGTGGCGAAGGAGGCGGCGAGCGCGTCGATGACGTCGTCCGCCAGCGTGACGGGCTCGTCGGAGTCGGAGAAGATCCCCGTCTAAAGCATGCTCCCGGCCAGGACCTCGAGCTGCCCCACAGTGGGCGCCAACTGTCGTGGTCGGCGCACGGCAGATGCCATGGGATGGCTAAAGATAGGAGGAGGCTCGAGGGCACTAGTGGGCTCCGGTGGCGAGGTCGGCATGAGCGAGCGCGGGATGCAAGACATACCCAGGTTCGGGGCTCTCCGGAGATAACATCCCTAGTCTTGCCGAGTGTGGTTTATATGTAACGGTACAGAGTTACTCCTAGAGCTGTATGGAGGAAGAAGGGAGGCTGGCCAAGGCTTAGGCTGCTCCCTCTCCTTTGGTGTGTGTGGCTAGTCTGCTTGCTCGTGTTCGGTGAATGCGTGCCCGTATGCATGAGGGCTCCTGGGGGTTTTATAGGTCAACCCCCCAGGGGTACAATGGTAATGTTACATGGTCGTGGGGCCGAGTCGTCAGTGTCCAGGAACCCGGTGCTGGGACCCGCTGGGTGCCAGCGCTCGCCGGGTTCGCCGGGTGCGGTCCCCATGCGCCTAGGGGGCACTGTGTGCCGTCTTGTCGATCGTCAGGGCGAGGCCGAGTCAAGTCGGCTACAGTGGCATTCCGTCAGGTCGCCGCTTACTGGCGTCATGGGTGACGCCGGGCGCACTGTTGCCACGCCAGCCCTGGTCAGCGGGTAGGTGGGGGGCACTGTTGCCTCGTCCGGCTAACCAAAGGCATGCTTCGGTCATCAGTTGGTGGAGACTCGTCCCATCGTACAGCTGGGATGGGACGGCCGCTGACCCTTGGCCGGGTTTGGAGAGCACGCTAAGGGCGGCGCTAGCTTGTTGGAGAAGTCTTGAGCTGGGTTGTTGGGGCCGAGTCGAGGAGTCCGGCCGGGTGGTAGATCCTGCCGGGTCGCGGGGCCTGGCCGGGTCGAGCGACCCGGCCAAGGGCGAGACGGATCGAGGGGCGATGCTGGCCCCGTTGTTTTTGAAAAGGATCCGGGTTCCATTGCCTGCCTGGGGTTCACCCCCCGACACATGCCTAACCAAATATACACAACAAAGTTTGAAGGCTTGAGAAGGACAAACTTACATTATTGTTGAAAACAAGCTCTATAAAG
>NC_057814.1:386351699-386352537 GCF_018294505.1 Triticum aestivum | reverse complement strand
TTCATAAGCATTGCCTTTATTCTACATTTTGTAAAGAGTAATTATAGATGTGATAATATAAAAAAATGGAGAATATTTAAGATAAGATGAAGAGTGATGCTACATAACCAAGTAGCTATAAATGTAAGTACAGCGATACATGCAAAAGGTACATCCAAGACCAATGCATAGCTAAACTTTTCAGTACCATCGGTGTTATCCAACCTTATGGTAAGAGTAAATATATATCTGATGTGTAGAAAATGGAGGGCAAAGGAAAATAAGCTGCAAAGTGATGGTACATGAAAACCTACCTGTCAATATGTAACACCCCGGTGTAATGATGCTATAGTAATTGCTGAGATCAAGCTAATCATTTTGCTATAATAGTGCTTGGTCACTTTGATCAATATTCCATTTCAAATTCCAGTTGAATTCAATTTGAATTTATGTGTGAAATTCAAAAATGCTCAGACATGAAAACTAAAATGTTCATCATGTGGAACATATTCTTCTGGTACTATTGGTGGTGAACCAACATTTTTGCAAAATGCCTAAATAGCCTAAAATAGCTCAAACAGAAAGTTTTAAAAAAAAAGAAAAACTAAAAGAAAAAGAGGAGGTGGGAGACAGAGAGAGCCCCCCCTTTTCCCACAGGGCTGACTGGCCAAGCTGGCCACCGCACCCCACAGGGAGGCCGGCCCAACCGAACCGGCCCAGCCACCCCCACTACACCTACCCCCACTTCCCAGGAACCCTAGCGACCGACCCACCCCCCCACGTGTCCCTCGCTCCTCCCCCTCTCCCCCGATCGGATCTGGATCGGGGCGGTTGCCCCGGCCCCGTCGAACGCCGCTCG
>NC_057814.1:386343623-386351373 GCF_018294505.1 Triticum aestivum | reverse complement strand
CGCGACACCGCCCCGTCGTCCTCGTCTCCTCCTCGCCGCCGCTCCCCATCCCCGTCGCTCGTCCCCGTCCTCCTCCTCAGCGGACTCCGTCGAGCCACGCCGCCCCCGTTCATCTACAAACGGGGTGAGCCTCGTCCGCCCCTCTCTCTCCCATCAACGGATCCGGCCGCGCCTCCGCGTGAACGCCCGCGCCCCCGGCCACGTCGCCGCGCCGTTCCGTCGCCCGCACGCTGCTCCGCTCGCGCCCGAGGCTCCATGGCCGCACCCCCCTGGCCATCGGCCCCGCGCGTCCCCACCACTGCAACTTGCTGCTCCGCCCCTGGTCGCCGGAGCCCTGGCCGCTGCTCCGGCCGGCTTCGTCGTGCCCTGGCTTCGCCCAGTGGCCGCGTGTGCACGGCAGAGCCGTGGCTGGCCGGCCACAGCCGCCGCCCCACCCTGGGTCACTGACCACAGGGGCCCCTGCCCTGGCCAGATAGGCCTATGACAGTGGGGCCCGCCCCCAAACGTTTAAAAAGAAAATGTATTTTAAAATTAAAAAACAAGTAATTAGTTAATTAATTAAGTAATTAATTAATTAAATAGGTAATTAATTAACTTAATTAACTCTGTTTAGTACCTAATTAACTTGATTAGTTAATTAAAACGGTTAATTAGTTGTTAGACTATGATAGAACGGACCCACACGTTAGGGTTGACTTTGGCCAACTCTGTTGACTGCTGACGTCATGATGACATCATGCTGATGCAATAACCCCCATTTTAGTTTTAATAATAATTTAAGAATATTGTTTAAACTTTGAAAATTCATATAAAATAATCCGTAACTCAGATGAAAATGTTTTCTACATGAAAGTTGCTCAGAACGACGAGACGAATTCGAATACACGATCCGTTTACCTGTCAGATGCCTCTAACTATCTGAACATGGAACATTTCCCCTCCTGTCATCTGTCTGACACAGGTCCGGAACCGGGAATACATTCCCGGTTGAATTTCCCCTTGACCTATATCATGTAGCCATACGTTAGGTCACCCCCGGCACAGCATATTGCCACGTTATGCTTTGTGATGATATGTTTGCTTTATATTTACTGTTTCTTCCCCCTCTTCTCTCCGGTAGACCCCGAGACCGATGTCGCCCCTGTGATCGACTACGTCGACGACGACCCCTCCTTGCCAGAGCAACCAGGCAAGCCCTAACCATCACGTGGGCATTGTATGGGCGTTCTGCGTCGTATACATCAGCCAAAGCTTAATAGACGTCAGCGACTGAGCGGCACGGGCCAGGTTGGACTGGTAAGATCATGCCATTTTAGGGAGGTAGCTAGGTCTGCTCACCGGCCGCGTACGCAACGTGCAGGAGTTCCTGGGGCGATGGGCCATGACCCCTGGGAGCATAGGTTTAGTCCGGCGTGCTGACCTCTCTATTAAGCCTAGGTCGGGTTACGGCGTATTGTTTGGCCGAGGCCGGGCATGACCCAGGAAAGTGTGTCCGGCCGGAGTTAATTGAGCGTGGTGGGTAAGTTGGTGCACCCCTGCAGGGAAGAAAACATCTATCGATAGCCTGTCCTACGGTAACGGACACTTGGAGTTGTATCCCGATCGATACAACTAGAACTGGATACTTGAGATGAGACATGGATATGAGAAATGGATAGTATGGCTCTGGGATTGCTTTCTCGCAGGGAGTCGAGAAAGGATCTCTGGCCGAGGTTGATAACACCACCACTACTTTACTTTATGCTACTCTTATCTCTTCTGATGTTGCAAGATGCTTGGAGCTGCTTGAAGATGCTAGTCTTTGATAGGCTAGGCTTTCCCCTTCTCTTCTGGCATTCTGCAGTCCAGTCCACAGATATAGCCCATTTCATTGATGCCGATGCATATGTAGTGTAGATCCTTGCTTGCGAGTACTTTGGATGAGTACTCACGATTGCTTTGCTCCCCCTTTTCCCCCTTTCTTCTTCTTTCCGGTTGATGCAACCAGATGTCGGAGCCCAGGAGCTAGATGCCACCGTCGATGCCTACTACTACGTGGAGACCGCCGATGACCAGGAGTAGTTAGGAGGCTCCCAGGCAGGAGGTCTTGCCTTTTCGATCGTAGATGCTTTTGTGCTAGCCTTCTTAAGGCAAACTTGTCTAACTTATGTCTGTACTCAGATATTGTTGGTTCCGCTGACTTTTGTGTATTCGAGCCCTTGAGGCCCCTGGCTTGTAATATAAAGCTTGTATTATTTTAATTTGTGTCTAGAGTTGTGTTGTGATATCTTCCCGTGAGTCCTTGATCTTGATCGTACGCATTTGTGTGTATGATTAGTGTACGATTGAATCGAGGGCATCACAAGTTGGTATCAGAGCCGACTGCCTGTAGGTAGCCCCCTTTCCAACTCCTTGGCCGAAGTTGAGTCTAGTCACTAAAAAAGTTTTACTAACATTGGCTGTGTGGCTTACGGGCCCACGTCGTCATTGGGTGGTATTAGGATCTTTTACTCCTTGTCTATACTCTAGGGCTCTAATCTCTCTTCCCTTTGGGTTAAACGAATTTACTAACTCTAACATTAGGATCCCGTGACCACATTCACCCCAAAGTTGGATAAGCCATAGTTCTTAGAATAGTATTCTGAATAGTACACACACTGTCGTGTTGACTACGAAGTGGTATCCATCGTACCTCTTTCATTATGCATGTTTCATCATGAATGATCCTTGTCTTTGCAAATGCTCAATGCTGAACTACACCCTATTACATGTTAGCAGGATGGTTAGACCCGCTGGTCGTGGCCGTGGTGCCAACGATCCACCACCGCCCGAATTCTTTGCTGGAATGATGCAACAATTTGAGCTGAACCGCCAGTTCATGGAAGGAATGATGGATCAGTTTCCTCGTCCGAACATGAATTAGCAGCCAACCCCAGTAACTCTGCAGGACTTCATGCGCCTCAACCCAACTATTTACCACAGCTCTACTCAGCCCCTTGATGCTGATGACTGGCTCCGCGACATCACGTATGAAATGGAGTCTGCTAGTGTGGCCCCTGCTAGCTATGTCACCTTTGCATCATTCTTTCTGAAGGGTCCCGCTGCTCAATGGTGGCACAGCCACAGGCGTACCCTACCTGCTGGAACGGTCATCACTTGGCCGGATTTCCAAGCTGCCTTCCATGCCCGCTTCATTCCTCAGGGAATCATGGACAGGAAGAAGCGAGATTTCCGCAACCTCACTCGGCAACAAGTCTGTAGATGCTTATCAGCGGGAATTTCTTGACTTGTCACGTTATGCTGAAGAAGACATTGCAACTGATGCTCGTAAGCAAGAGAAGTTTTGTGATGGACTTCACCCTGATATCAAGCTAGCACTACTCGTTCATGACCTTGCCGACTTCGCCACCTTAGTGAACAAGGCTATTCAGGTTGAGACTGGTCTTCAGGAACACCAGGGATCCCTCAGGCGCAGCCGTGACGCTAGCTCATCTTCGGGCCCGTTAGCGCAGAAGCGTCGGATATGGATTCCCCACAGCATGTATCGTCCAGCTGCACCTGCACCAAGACAGTCCTATGCTGCACCTCGTCTGCCTCCTCCACCGCAGAGGCAGCCTCTTCGAGATGTACCATCCCAAGCTCCCGCTCCCGATCCCAATGATGGTCTGTGCTTCAGATGTGGCCGCCCAGGTCACCTTGCCAAAGAGTGCAATCAGAAAAAGAGTCAGCTGGCTCTGCCTTCAACTGGCCATAACAATCAGCCCCATAACAACAATGCCAGACCTTATGGTTGTGGTCAGGCTAATCATGTT
Source organism: Triticum aestivum (assembly GCF_018294505.1). Lineage (NCBI taxonomy): Eukaryota > Viridiplantae > Streptophyta > Magnoliopsida > Poales > Poaceae > Triticum > Triticum aestivum. Next base: position 386,347,582 of record NC_057814.1, on the reverse strand, counting down.
GATCTGAATGAAGCTCAAGACCAGCCTACCACTATGATGGGTACTCTCCTTGTTAATTTAGTACCAGCTTATGTTTTATTCGATTCAGGAGCATCGCATTCATTCATGTCAGAAAATTTTGCATACGCACACGACATTCGATGCGAGCCCATGAACACTCCAATAGTGGTACGCACCCCTGCGGGCCGATGTCAAACTACAATGATTGGTCGCGACATTCCCGTTGAGATTGAAGGGTTGGAATTCCTTGTTTCTCCCATTATTCTGGAGTCTTCCAATATTGACCTCATTCTGGGAATGGAATGGTTGAAAGCACATACTGCCTCTATCGTTTGCGCCACCAAAGTCGTTCATCTCCTACATCTTTCCGATGAGATAGTAAGCTACCATGCTCAGATTGTTCAAAACGCTGAAGCACGACTTTATGCTTTGAATGTGTTGAACGCAAAACCTCTTGAGGGAATTGAAAAGATTCCAGTTGTTCGCGACTTCCGAGACGTATTTCTAGAAGAACTTCCAGGAATACCCCCTGCCCGGGCTGTCGAGTTCGTCATCGACTTGAAACTAGGCACCGTTCCTATCGCCAAACGCCCCTACAAGATGCCGCCTCATGAGCTCCTTGAACTTAAGGAGGAAATCGACAATTCTCTTCGCAAGGGTTTCATTCGTCCAAGTTCCTCTGCTTGGGGAGCACCTTCTCTCTTCGTCAAGAAGAAGGACGGAACGAACCGTTTGGTCCAAGACTACCGTCCTATCAACCAAGCTACAATTCAGAACAAATATCCCCTTCCTCGGATCAATGATCTGTATGATCAACTGGCTGGTTCATCGATATTCTCTAAACTCGACTTGAGGTTGGGTTACCACCAGATCCGTGTTCGTGAAGAGGATATTCCCAAGACCGCATTCTTCACTCGTTATGGTTCTTACGAGTACACTGTCATGTCTTTTGGCCTGACCAATGCTCCAGCTACTTTCTCTCGTCTGATGAACTACATATTCATGGATTACCTCGACAAGTTCGTCGTAGTCTATCTGGATGATATTCTGGTATATTCGAAGAATAAAGAAGAACATGCTGAACATCTTTGACTTGTTCTAGAGAATCTTCGAGAACATCAACTTTATGCCAAGTATTCCAAGTGCGAATTCTGGCTTCCTGAAGTAACCTACCTTGGGCATGTCATCTCCAAGGATGGTATTGCCGTCAACCCAGAGCAAGTTCAGGCTATTCTTGACTGGACCCCTCTGAAGACTGTCAAGCAAGTCAGAAGCTTTCTCGGACTAGCCAGCTATTGTCGCCGCTTTGTCGTGAACTTCTCCAAGATTGCCAAGCCACTGACCAATCTGTTACACAAAGGCGTTAAGTTTGATTGGACTGAAAAGTGTCAGGAAAGTTTCCAGGCACTCAAGGACAAGCTGACATCTGCCCCAGTGCTTGCTCCCCCTTATTCTCGCAAGGACTTTGTCATCTATTGCGACGCTTCACGTCAAGGATTAGGATGTGTCCTAATGCAAGAGCGCAGGGTGATTGCTTATGCCTCCCGTCAAGTACGTCCTCACAAAGAGAACTACCCAGTTCATGACCTCGAGCTTGCTGCGGTTATCTTTGCACTGAAGCTATGGCGACAATACCTTCTCGGTAATCATTGCGAGATCTTCACCGATCATCAGAGTCTGAAGTACCTGTTTACTCAGCCAGATTTGAACCTCCGTCAGAAGCGATGGATGGAAGCTATTGCTGACTACAACTGCGGTATATCCTATACCCCTGGCAAGGCTAATGTAATGGCTGATGCCCTGAGCCGCAAGCCTTATTGCAACAATCACATGGTTTTCAAAGCTCAACCCCGCCTTTATGAAGAGCTGTGCAAGCTGAACCTCCAACTAGTTCCACAGGGTTCTCTAAATAACCTTGTCCTGGAACCAACTCTGCTGAAAGCAATTAAGTCTGCTCAAGCCAAAGATGCTCACATGGATTTGATGAAAAAGGATCTTGCCTTAGAGAAATCCAGAGATTTCTCACTTGGTGAAGATGGAACCTTGTACTTCAGAGATCGCATTGTAGTACCCCGGTTCGAGCTTATGACAGAGAAGGTGATGAAAGAAGCGCATGACACCCCTCTCTCTATTCATCCGGGAAGTACCAAGATGTATCTAGACATCCGTCAGAAGTACTGGTGGTCTAAAATGAAGCAAGACATTGCTCGATATATCGAAGAATGTGACATTTGTCATTGCGTCAAAGCAGAACATCAGAAACCGGTTGGACTTCTACAACCGCTTCCGATTCCTCAATGGAAGTGGGATAAGATTCAGATGGACTTCGTCACTGGCCTTCCCAAGTCTCAGAAAGGTAACGATGCTATCTTTGTCGTCATCGACCAATTCTCGAAGGTTGCTCACTTTCTGCCAGTCAAGGAGACTATCACTGCTAGTCAATTAGCAAACTTGTATATCTCCAGAATTGTCTCACTCCACGGCATTCCGAAGGAGATAAGGTCAGACCGTGGCAGTATTTTCACTTCAAAGTTCTGGGGTAGTTTCCAAGAGGCAATGGGAACTCATATTACCTGGAGCACTTCTTATCATCCCCAATCCCAAGGCCGAGTCGAGCGAGTCAATCAAATTCTTGAAGACATGCTTCGGGCTTGTGTTATTTCTTTCGGCAAGAAGTGGGAAGAATCTCTTCCTTATGCGGAGTTCTCTTATAACAACAGCTATCAAGCCAGCTTGAAAATGGCACCCTTCGAAGCGCTTTATGGACGTAAGTGCCGAACCCCTCTAAATTGGTCAGAAACTGGGGAACGGACGCTCATTGGTCCAGACATTATTCAACAAGCTGAAGAGCAGGTCCGCATTGTCCGGGATAATCTCAAGGCGGCGCAGTCCCGCCAGAAGAGCAATTATGATCATAAACACTGGGGTTCAACTTAACAACCTGGTGAACAAGCTTATCTGTGTGTCACTCCTTTGAGAGGCACTCATCGGTTCGGAGTCAAGGGCAAGCTAGCTCCGCGCTACATTGGCCCTTTCCGCATTCTGGCCCGTCGTGGGCTGGTGGCTTATCAACTTGAGTTGCCACCTCAGTTCTCTCACGTCCATGACGTCTTCCATGTGTCACAACTTCGTCGTTGCTTCAAGGATCCGGAACGTGAAGTGGATCTGGAATTGATTGAAGTTCAAGATGATCTCACATACAAAGAGCATCCTATCCGCATTCTTGAAGAAGCTGAACGTCGAACACGCCAGAAGGTTACCAAGTTCCTCAAGGTGCAATGGTCGAATCATACTAAAGAGGAAGCCACTTGGGAGCGCGAAGATAACCTCCGGGCTGAATACCCCGACCTGTTCCCTTCTACCTCTTAATTCTCGGGACGAGAATTTCTTTTAGACGAGGAGAGTTGTAACACCCCGGTGTAATGATGCTACAGTAATCCCTGAGATCAAGCTAATCATTTTGCTATAACAGTGCTTGGTCACTTTGATCAATATTCCATTTCAAATTCCAGTTGACTTCAATTTGAATTTATGTGTGAAATTCAAAAATGCTCAGACATGAAAACTAAAATGTTCATCATGTGGAACATATTCTTCTGGTACTATTGGTGGTGAACCAACATTTTTGCAAAATGCCTAAATAGCCTAAAATAGCTCAAACAGAAAGTTTTAAAAAAAAGAAAAACTAAAAGAAAAAGAGGAGGTGGGAGACAGAGAGAGCCCCCCCTTTTCCCACAGGGCTGACTGGCCAAGCTGGCCACCGCACCCCACAGGGAGGCCGGCCCAACTGAACCGGCCCAGCCACCCCCACTACACCAACCCCCACTTCCCAGGAACCCTAGCGACCGACCCCACCCCCCCCCACGTTTCCCTCGCTCCTCCCCCTCTCCCCCGATCGGATCTGGATCGGGGCAGTTGCCCCGGCCCCGTCGAATGCCGCCCGCCGCCCAAAGAACGCC
>NC_057814.1:386337715-386343264 GCF_018294505.1 Triticum aestivum | reverse complement strand
GCCCCCGGCCATGTCGCCGCGCCGTTCCGTCGCTCGCACGCTGCTCCGCTCGCGCCCGAGGCTCCATGGCCGCACCCCCCCGGCCATCGGCCCTGCGCGTCCCCACCACTGCAGCTTGCTGCTCCGCCCCTGGTCGCCGTAGCCCTGGCCGCTGCTCCGGCCGGCCTCGCCGTGCCCTGGCTTCGCCCAGTGGCCGCGTGCGCGTGGCACAGCCGTGGCTGGCCGGCCACAGCCGCCGCCCCACCCTGGGTCACTGACCACAGGGGCCCCCGCCCTGGCCAGTTAGGCCTATGACAGTGGGGCCCGCCCCCAAAACGTTTAAAAAGAAATGTGTTTTAAAATTAAAATAATAATTAATTAGTTAATTAATTAATTAACTTAATTAACTTTGTTTAGTACCTAATTAACTTGATTAGTTAATTAAAATGGTTAATTAGTTGTTAGACTATGACAGAACGGCCCCACACGTCAGGGTTGACTTTGGTCAACTCTGTTGACTGCTGACGTCATGCTGATGCAATAACCCCCATTTTAGTTTTAATAATAATTTCAGAATATTATTTAAACTTTGGAAATTCATATAAAATAATCCGTAACTCAGATGAAAATGTTTTCTACATGAAAGTTGCTCAGAACGACGAGACGAATCCGAATACGTGATCCGTTTACCTGTCAGATGCCTCTAACTATCTGAACATGGAACATTTCCCCTCTGGTCATCTGTCTGACACAGGTCCAGAACCGGGAATAATAGCCATATGTTAGGTCACCCCCGGCACAGCATATTGCCACGTTATGCTTTGTGATGATATGTTTGCTTTATATTTACTGTTTCTTCCCCCTCTTCTCTCCGGTAGACCCCGAGACCGATGCCGCCCCTGTGATCGACTATGTCGACGACGACCCCTCCTTGCCAGAGCAACCAGACAAGCCCCCCCTTTGATCATCCCGATATCGCCCATTCCATTCTCTCATGCTTGCATTAGATTTTGCTACTGTTATTGTTTGCTCCTATTCTGATGCATAGCCTGCATTTGTATCTGCTGTTGTACCATACCTGCTTATCCTAAACTGCTTAGTATAGGTTGGTTAGTGATCCATCAGTGAACCCCACATTGTCCTTGTTGCCCCTGCTTCATCATTGAAGACCCGATCAACGGGATCGAAGACCAGGCCCCAGCACCGCACATCACTTTGCCCTTAGTTGCTCGACACTACTGGGTTACTATCGAGTGCTGAGGGTGAGACCTCTACAACACTTCTGATGTTAACCCTGTAGTGTAGCTATTCGGTCGTGGTCATCGAGGGTGATTCCGCCTTAACCACTTCTGATACGACTCTGTCGTGCAACCCCTCAAGTGTGAACCTCGGGGGTGGTTCCTCTTACGTTCACCTTGATGATTACATCGAGTGGAATTCACCGGGGGTGATTCCTCAGGTTTTCCCCTTAATGCTTGGACACACAGTTACTATGGTTACTATGACTTTACACTGAACCATGTTACTAAAGACGGGTCGGCCCTGAGGGGTACCCGCGCGAGCTTAATTGCGAGTGATGCAGAGACGGGTTGACCTGCAGGGTGCCCGCGAGATAATTACGAGGCGTGGCCGGGCATTCCTAGCCCTTGCCGCAAGTCCTCGAGACGGGGCAACGGGGTCACATCTTTCGGGAGTCTCTGCTTGTTACCGCGTGCTCCTAATCCACTACGATTTGGATATTTGATCCGAGGGGCCTCTGGCCTGATAGCACTAACCATCAAGTGGGCATAGTATGGGCGTTTTGCGTCGTATACATCAGCCGAAGCTTAATAGACGTCAGCGACTGAGCGGCGCGCGCCGGGTTGGACTAGTAAGCTCCTGCCTTTTTAGGGAGGTAGCTAGGTCTGCTCACCGGCCGCGTACGCAACGTGCAGGAGTTCCTGGGGCGATGGCCCATGACCCCTGGGGGCATAGGTTTAGTCCGGCGTGCTGACCTCTCTATTAAGCCTAGGTTGGGTTGCGGCGTATTGTTTGGCCGAGGCCGGGCATGACCCAGGAAAGTGTGTCCGGCCGGAGTTAATCGAGCGTGGTGGGTAAGTTGGTGCACCCCTGCAGGGAAGAAAACGTCTATCGATAGCCTGTCCTACGGTAACGGACACTTGGAGTTTTATCCCGATCGATACAACTAGAACTGGATACTTGAGATGAGACATGGATATGAGAAATGGATAGTATGGCTCCGGGATTGCTTTCTCGCAGGGAGTCGAGAAAGGATCTCTGGCTGAGGTTGATAACACCACTACTACTTTACTTTATGCTACTCTTATCTCTTCTGATGCTGCAAGATGCTTGGAGCTGCTTTGAAGATGCTAGTCTTCGATAGGCTAGGCTTTCCCCTTCTCTTCTGGCATTCTGCAGTCCAGTCCACAGATACAGCCCATTTCATTGATACTGATGCATATGTAGTGTAGATCCTTGCTTGCGAGTACTTTGGATGAGTACTCACGGTTGCTTTACTCCCCCTTTTCCCCCTTTCTTCTTCTTTCCGGTTGATGCAACCAGATGTCGGAGCCCAGGAGCTAGATGCCACCGTCGATGCCTACTACTACGTGGAGACCGCCGACGACCAGGAGTAGTGAGGAGGCTCCCAGGCAGGAGGCCTTGCCTTTTCGATCGTAGATGCTTTTGTGCTAGCCTTCTTAAGGCAAACTTGTCTAACTTATGTCTGTACTCAGATATTGTTGGTTCCGCTGACTTTTGTGTATTCGAGCTTATGTATTCGAGCCCTCGAGGCCCCTGGCTTGTAATATAAAGCTTGTATTATTTTAATTCGTGTCTAGAGTTGTGTTGTGATATCTTCCCGTGAGTCCTTGATCTTGATCGTACACATTTGCGTGTATGATTAGTGTACGATTGAATCGAGGGTGTCACACAATATAAGTACACTGATAAAGGACAGCAAGTACTTACAAGAACAATGCAGAGCTAAAAAAATTCATTGGCATTGGATATATTCTACACTAATGTAACCATTTATACAGATCAGATAATTTGGAGCGAACAATTGATAAGCAAGCTATCATGCATACTGCTGTCACATAATAAACCAGGTATGTATGCAAGTACAGTGATACAGGACAACAGGTACTAAAAAGAGCAAAGCAGCGGGCAGCATATTTGCGATATCCTGTCGTTCTTTTCAAACCAGAATTCTTCTTCGAGCAGATTTCCTGCAAAAAAGATTCGTAAGGCAAATGCGGAAAAGTAGAAGTTCAAATTGTCATGTGATTTCATAGACAGTACCTTATCCTGGGAACGAGGCCAGTGCATAACAAAGTTTTTCCATTCAATGTCTTCTAAATTTAGCACAGGAGACTTCACCGAATTCGTTTATAGACTTGCCATCAAAGTGCGATTTCCTCAGGTAACACCGATACTGCTGCAATGCTTCCTTGAAAAGCACAAGCAAGCTTTGCTCGTCATGACTATCCAGATTGACCCTCGCCCACTTACAACAATGTAATGTAAATCATTGATTTGTTCAATAAGCAAAAAACAGGAAAATAATAACCATGAATAATAGCACTTACACGTAAGTTGGACATGAAGATGTGAAAATGGTGTTTGTCTTCACTATAATCTTCCCATGATGGGAATATATGCACGTAGTCCCTAACAACATTGAAAGCATTGTCTTTTAAACTGGGAATAACTGGAATGGGGTTCCAATCTGCAGGAATTGGCCGTCTCTGCAGTTGGGATAGGTCTTCGGCCGGTGGACTTGCTGTACTTTTTGCTGGAGTGGGATTTTTTTGTGGTACGGCTGGTGCTATGGCAACTGAAATTGGTATACCTTTTGCTGGAGTGCAGGTCCAGTGTGGTGGGGCTAGTGGTGTGGCCAGTGAAGTATGGGTACAGTCTGCTGGAGTCGGTCCTACGTTTTGTGTCACTGGTTGTACAACCAATATAAGTGGGGTGCTGTCTGATTTCTCCGGCACCACCACGTTTTTCAAGGACTTTGCTGGTGCTCCTTCAGGTTCGGCAATCACCCTCTTCCTTTTTGATGTCTGATGCACAAGAAAAGCATTTGAGTGAAAAAACATGGTATGATGACAGATGGAATATGTATTGATAATGGATGGGCATGGCATCTTGACATATATGATGAGTAAACTAAGCAGATGGCTGTGCAACAAAGTAGAAGAAATGCAAGACAACATATGCAAGATACGCGCAATCAATAAAACCTTGCCAAATTAGAACAAGCACCTTGATGGTTGAACAGGACAGGCCATCTGCCTTTGACTCCTCGAGGTTAGAATAGTCATTAGGATCATATTCTGAACAAGAATCAACAGGTGGGGAGCGTCTGAGTTTCATTGCATCAAGAATGGCACTCAATGCCTTGGTGCCAATTTTGTAAGTCATTGCGGTGTTTAGCTTCAAGGGTGGACTACTGCTAGTGCGACACAAAGCAGCTACACAGATCATAGTGTAGATATAACGGGAAAACCGTAAGCATCAGAGTAAAATCAGCAAAGTGGAACTTGCTGGAATATATGTGCTAGTATTGCCGGTATGGCTAGAAAGGCTTCGGATACCAGCTCTCTTTAACTGAAGGTGCGGTACTGTTAATATCAGTGTAACTCTCAAAGGCGACACAGCTCCCCGCAGTTCCTTGCTATTCTTATAGGATTCAAGTGGGCAGTCCACTACAAATCCTATTCCCATGTTTACAAAATCCTATGAATCAAAGAGGCCCGAAGAGTTCAAAGTGTCCATCACAACCGACCGTATAGACCTCTACACTGCAAATGTCCTTGCTCATCTTCACTACAAGGAACATACTGTACTACTATCATACTCCCTCCATTTCAAAATATAAGTCTTGGTAGAGATTTCTAGTATAGATCGCATACAGATGTATCCAGATACATTTTAGAGTCTAGATTCACTCATTTTGCTCCATATGTAGTCCATGGTGGAATCTATAAAAAGACTTGTATTTAGGAACGGAGAGAGTACTTATTAAAGAAGAACGGAAGAGGAACATGGTAAAGAAGAGCAAGCAGATTTTGGATAATAAAATGTTCGTTGCGCAGTGCCCACACATGATGAACCAGAGCGCATTAAGAAAGCAACTCCCTGCTGTCTCTCTATATGTGGTGCACGTGCTTTTCGAAAGTAAAGTAGGAACATTAGCTGACCAATTAAATGTTATCTATTTTAGTAAAATCAGCATCATATCAGATTCGTACTTGAGAAACAAGTTTGGAATTATGTGTGGCCCGTTGTTTAGCTTGATGGATTCAGTAGCAGTGCTAAGCAGGTACGATGATGGTACTGAATATAAAGGCATGTTGCATGCAAGTCGCGTGACTTTTGTCATTTGGGTCAGTCGACCATTTCAGGCGGTTGGATGAAGACACTACGTCTCCTAACCCTTCTTCTTCCTCGTCTCTGATTCTTCCCATACAGAACACCGCACGGGCCGCCGGCTGGACCACCGGCCCCCACCGCCTGTGTTCCTCCGCCACCCCCACCCCCCACCCCCTCCCCCACCCGTGTCG
>NC_057814.1:386336003-386337399 GCF_018294505.1 Triticum aestivum | reverse complement strand
TTTCTTCATTCGGCGAGGCCCCACCACCGCCCCCCACAACCACCATCCCCACCCGAGCGCCTTCGTTCACATCAGCGAACTTCGGCGAGCTCTGAAAAATCGACTGACCCAATTTTGAAATTTAGTCTACTGTGATTTAACTAGTGTGGAATATAAAAGGGGAAAACCATAAGCATTAGGAGTATAGTGTTGAGCGTGCCATGGCGGATCTGAATGTGCAAACCGGACAAGGGCAACTTCGCAACCAATGTTTGCTTTCAACTAGCAAGTAAGTGATGGACAAGAAATCAGAGTAAAGCAGTGGCGATCTATTTTCTTGCTGCGATAAATAAGTTGAGCAGATACGAAAGAGCACCGCCTCTGGTGCGGCGCCGTGTATGCATCTGCTGAGAATTTGATGGTGCTGCGGTAGCGACGGTTGTCGGCGGCGTGGAAGCCGATCTAGGAGGGTAGACGATTTCGGCGCGGCGCGGTGGCGAGACGGTCGTAGGAGCGGCACCGGCAAGGTGGACAACAGCGGGGATGAAGCGAGAGGACGGGATGCAAGGATCCCGGTCCAAAGCTGTGGATGAGAGAGGTCGATATCTTGTAATGGACGGCGGCGGCGGGGTATCAGCTCCGGCATGGTGGAGGAGGACGGCGGTGGATGGCTGGCGGACGAAGGAGGCTGGGGTGGAGAGGGTGTTTTGGCGCCCACGGAGTACTAATGGGGAAATGGAGGTGGAGAGGAAGGGTGTCACATCCCTAGTTCTGGTAATGCTTAGTGCTAGCATCTCGTGTTGCATCATGTTTAAATTTCAGTTAAACATGAAATGGGGATGTTCAAACCCTAGCACCAAATGAAATGCAACTAGGATCAAATTAAAAATATTTTCAATGAACCCAAAATGCCCTTTGAAAATGTTCATGGTTTCTGATAAAGGTGAAAACCTCTGCCAAAAATGATGAACATATTTCTAGGTCATTCGTGTATTTTTGAATTAACTCTTAATGTATTTGAATTGGAGCTATTAATTCATATAAAATATTTGGTAGCTCCAAATATTCTGAAACTTGGTGTGGGCCTCTGGTTTAAATCAGATAGTTCCCATAAAAGTTTGCAGAATTTTATAAAGTGATTTGGTATTTAAACTAAGTCAAAACATACTGCAAAAAAATAGAAAACAGAAAGATTTATAAATGAGAAAGACACATAGAGAGAGAGAGAGAGATAGTACATGGCCCTTACCTGGAGCCCAAGTGGCTGGCCCAGCCCACCTTCCCGACTCCCTGTCGTCTTCCTCCCCATGCCAATAGGCAGCGCGCGTGGCCGACGCACGCCGGCACGCGCCCGACCACCTCCTGCCTGCCTAGCTGCCCCCTCGTCGCCCTGGTTGCCTCCCACGACGCCACGCAC
>NC_057814.1:386297305-386335692 GCF_018294505.1 Triticum aestivum | reverse complement strand
TCTCTCCCTGCGGCACCACCGAACACAACCGTCGCCGCCGTCCAAAGCCGCCGCGGCCACAGCCACCCCCTCGCCTCGCCGCTGAGTCCAGAAGCACTGCCGCGTATTCCTCGCCCTCCCCACCGAGCTACAGGACACTGGAAGGCCATGTTTCATCATCGCCGCGGTAATCTTCAACCTTCAGCCGCCGAGATCGCCGGCGCCCGTTCGTCACCTTCGACGCCTCCCCCGAGCCGTTGAGAAGCTCAACGACATCCATGTGAGCCCCGCATCGTTTCCCCCTACTCCCGTGCTCGATTTCGAGCTCTGGCCGTCGTTTTCATGGAAGCCGAGGAGCACCGCCGCCCGAGCTCAACGCCGTTGATGCTCCGGTGACCTTATGGTCGGGAGCGTGTTCCTAGAGGCCTAGTGAGGTTGCGTAGACGTCGTAGACAACAAAATCCAGCTGTTTCCCTCACCCTAGCACCGATTGCTTCATGCCCGTAGCTCCGGCCGCCGCTCGGCTCATCGCCGGTGTCGATTCCGGTGACCCCGTAACCTGTTGCTGCCTCCGCTAGAAGCGCGGGAGTAAGGGCTATCGCCCGGTGCCCTGGCCACGTCCAGCCGACGCCCACAGCCCGATTCTGGCAAGCCGCCGCTGCACTGTGAGGTCGCCGGCGTCCAACTCCGGTGGCTGGTGACGTGGCACCACAATTAGTGACTAATGAGGCCACTAACTAACCCCCTGGCTCACTGACTACTAGGCTCCATGCCCTAATTAACCCTGGGATTTATTCCGTGTTTAGCTTAGTTTAAACCAGCCGGCCCCACATGTCAGTTGACCCTGCCATGTCAACGTTGACCTGGCCCCACTGGTCAGCCTTTGTTCCTGCCCTGTCACACTGACGTGCGGGCCCCACAGGTCAGGTTTGACCTGAACCACCCCTGTTGACTCGCTGATGTCACAGTGACGTAATGCTGATGCAATAAAGCATTTTCTAGATTTAGCTTATTTTAAATAACCAGGAAATTCCAGAAAATGTTATAAACTTCAGAAAATCATAGAAAATAATCTGTAGCTCAGAATGAAATAAGTTATATATAAAAATGATCAGAAAAATACAATCTATCCATCTGTACTGGTTTCATGCATGTTTAAGCAACTAATCCTTGCTTTTTAGTGCAAAACATGATAAGGCACTATTTAAATTCATAAGTTGAGTTTGGGATTGAACCTTTGGTTCAATATGACTCAAACCCAGCTGGTTGTAGTTGTATTAGCCCAGTTACTACTGCTGCGGAACACTTAGACTTGCCAGCATGTGTCCTTCTTCGATCTTGTGTCTGTCCCTTCGGGGAAATGTCACGCGGTGTCTTTCAGAGTCCTGTTAGCCTGCTACAGCCCGGATTCCCGGAGTCCTGCTAGCCCAGTTGCTATAGCCCGAATTCACTTGTTGATGACCGACACGTTCGTTGCTGGGTCATGTATGCCTGTCCCCGTAAGTTAGAGCCACTTTGGGTTCACGACTAGTCATGTCGGCCCGGGTTCTTTGTCATATGGATGCTAGCGACACTATCATATACGTGAGCCAAAAGGCGCAAACGGTCCCAGGCCAGGTAAGGTGGCACCCGTGGGAATACCGTGCGTGAGGCCGCAAAGTGATATGATGTTTTACATGCTAGATCGGTGTGACTTAGGATCGGGGTCCTGACAGCTTTGGTATCAGAGCTTGACTTCCTGTAGGATTACCAAGCCAAACTTGTCGAAGTTGAGTCTAGAAATGCTTTAGTTATATAAGAGAATTGATTGTGGAAGGGAACGTAAGGCTCTTTTTACTCCTTTACCTTATGCCCTTCTGATCCGAGTCATCCTCTTCTTTTCTACGGGGTTTAAGAACTAGGCTTCTCATCTTTCTATCAGGATCACGTGTTACTAATCCATAGACTTACAGGATTGATGGATTCGAGTCTCAGTTCAGTTCATGGTACTTTCGTGTGTTAACAGTTGGTCTCGGAACCTTGATATTGCGATGCTAAGTGGTTATGCCACCATTTTGCATGATGTCTGAAATCTTTTTGAGCATTTACAGCCGTTATGCTGTCCAAGTCATCCCAGGTTTCTAAATAGTCTGATGCATTTGCAAATCCCTTCTTTTCGTTCTCGATGTTCCTTTGGGCCAGATTAACCACACTAATCGTCGAGTTGAGGTACTCCGTTGCCTCGACGTATATGTTGAAGCGATTATTATGACCCTAGGTATCCTAGAGAACTACCCACTAATCTAGCAATGCTTTGCATCCCCAGTGTGATGATTCTGGCCATTATTCTCGAAAGCATCCCGTGATGCCATTTAGTTAATAGGCATTCTATTTCTGGGTTCTTGAGCCCAAGATTCACTCTACTTACCTTGTGTTGATAGTGTTTGCTCGTTCCTTTATGATATTAGTAACCTTACGATAGTCCTCGAGGTTCGTGGTATTTCTTTCTTCCAAAAACCATGAACTACTTATGGCAGAAGTTCCTCATTGAACCGAACGATCACAACCAGAGTGCTCTTGATGAGATCTCCATTCAAAATTGTGAATCTACCAGTCCTTCCTCTTCTGCATGGGTTATCTGGAAGAAATATGTTGAACTTGTTCGACATACTAATCTATATATCCACAACTCAGATAATCATATGTCCTTTGAGTTTTCCCTCTTTAGTTGTTTTCCTAACCCTCGTCTATCAATTGATAGTCAGGACTAGTTGTGCATTCGTGTTATCAATGCCTATTATTCTTGTGGTCTGTCAAGCCATTCTATTCTGGAATGACTAGGAGAAAACAAACTCCAGCACCTCATCCATTTCTTGGATTGGGTCAAAGCAATTGTATTCGACAGATCAAAATGCCAAACCAGCTTTTGTTCTGTTCTACCCCGGAGTATTACCCCCTTTATGTCAGGATTATCATGAGAAGTGCAGAATCTCTCATGAATTCTTGATGCAGTGATACTTCTTGCCATCATTTTTCATTCCTTGGTCCCGTGTTGTCGCAACCGGAATGCCGACAAGTGAACCATGATGTGTGAAATCAATACTCCTAGCAACCTTGTTGCTTGGTAGTTAATGGACAATACTCTCACTCTTAGCGTGCTGGTTATTGAATCATCATCCTAAGATTGATCGTGCTACCTAGTCCTTATTTCTGGTGCACTCTTGGATCAATGAGTTAGGATTGTGTCAAACCCTCACTCTTTTGATCATATCGTCTTGCCCTGAAAAGCAAGATTGTTCTCAAGCTTAATAACATATCGGTGGTTCGTGATTTTCCGAATATCTTCTCGGAAGTATTACCAGGTTGTTCCCTGACCGCTATGTTAAGTTTGTGATCATGTTGGTTTTTCTCTAAACCAGCCATTCTCCAAGAATCTGTGTTGGATACCCCTGAGCTAGTTGGTTAAGCTAAACAACAACTTGGAGAGTTGGAATATAAACGCTTGCCTAACTTAACTAGTTCGTTCTATGGGATATCCTTGTGTGTGTGTGTGTGTGTTGAAGAGGATGATATCTTCATTGGTTGTTCCTCGTGACCGATTGTTGAATCTATCGTCTTGTCCAAACCTTGATTTGAGTGTGGGCTATCGTCAAATCAAGTTTGAACCAACGATATTTGTAATGTTGTCTTACTCGTGGTTGTTCCTCGAGCATACACCATTACATCTTTTGGTCTGACCAATACTATCACAATGTTCACATAATGGTGGAATTCCAGTGATATGGAAAATTCCGACGAGTTGCTGTGGAGCCCATCAGCAGCATTTTGTCTCCTCCATGATTCATGTTGAACATCAACCTAGTGTTGGAAACTTTGTAAGCAATGCCTTCGTGTTCCGTTCATGAAGCTTATGCCTGGATGGAAGAAGTGACTTCCTAGAATTCACGCGCATTTGGTGCAAGTTGCCGCCGTGAGTTCGAGAAAGCTTGTTTTTGCTTCCTCTGGAATCATCCCAAGTCAGTTATGCATGTGCGAAGTATTCCATGGTTTGATAGGCTCGCTACCTCCACTCCATGTGTAATTCCTAACACCTCAAGCCACTGATTGATTTGTTCTAGGAGAAGAAGTTCCTTCTTAAGATCCGGACTTATGCAAGGACTTCGATATCCTTGATGATGGTTTCCAACTAGAACTCGGTAGTGTTTTGTTGTAAGACTTCTACGTGGTCATGCTTGTCTTGGACAACGTGTTCACATGTATGTAGCAGAACCAGCTCATGTTTTGGAGCTCACTACCATAGTTCATTTCCTGAGAATCTCGCAACATCATCTCGTCGATTTGTGTTGCTACCTTTCTTTTTCCAGACATGCTGTCTGAAATATCTCGTTACCAACCAGATCTGAATCTCAGGCAGATATGATGGTTGGAACATTCCCAGCATTTGCATTTTGTTTGCAGCTTGCACCCGTGTTTGTGCCATTTTACTATGGTCTGCCTTTTTGAGTAATTGTTAATCAGGATTATCCTCAAAAGTGGTCCTACCATGGGTCCCATCCATTCCTGATGATAAGCAAAATCATCCATCGCGTTGTCTTCAACAAGGTAGTCCACATCATCCATTTGAATCCGGATATGCCATTCCTTTGAACTCCGCCAAACGATCGATTGTGATTACCTTAGGCTGGTATGGAGAGTTTCAATGATCTAGATATCAAAAGTAATTCTTTTTTCCATTTAAGGGAATAACTCTATGAGTCGCCTCCTCTAAGGTGCCCTGTTATGAGATCATGGCAATTAACTCCTCGCTACCTTGACCCTGTCCACCATGTTCTTAAGCATGGTATTTTTGCCTACCCAGTCGAACCTTTGTCATATATCCCTTGCCATTGCTCTCGATGTGTGTTTTGTGTCTCAGCTCAAGAGATGTTTGATCATCTCACTCCATGAGTTGATCTTGAGTGCTCGATCTTCGAGGAGATCGATTCCGGTAGAGATTCTTTCTGTCATCGTAGTGTTGGCATAAATGTCCTGAAAGCAAGGATGTTTAGACCAAGATGATGCAATGAATCAACATCTTAGAGAAGGACAGCTGGATCGTGAAGATTGTGTTAGCTTTGTGTCCCCTCCGTCCTCTTACCTCACGTCCTGAATCTCGGGACGAGATTCTTGTTTAGTGGGGGTGAGTTGTCACATCCCTAGTTCTGGTAATGCTTAGTGCTAGCATTTGATGTTGCATCATGTTTAAATTTCAGTTAAGCTTGAAATGGGGATGTTCAAACCCTAGCACCAAATGAAATGCAACTAGGATCAAATTAAAAATATTTTCAATGAACCTAAAATGCCCTTTGAAAATATTCATGGTTTCTGATAAAGGTGAAAACCCCTGCCAAAAATGATGAACATATTTCTAGGTCATTCCTGGATTTTTGAATTAACTCTTAATGTATTTGAATTGAAGCTATTAATTCCTATAAAATATTTGGTAGCTCCAAATATTCTGAAACTTGGTGAGGGCCTCTGGTTTAAATCAGATAGTGCCCATAAAAGTTTGCATAATTTTATAAAGTGATTTGGTATTTAAACTAAATCAAAACATACTGCAAAAAAATAGAAAACAGAAAGATTTATAAAAGAGAAAGACACACAGAGAGAGAGAGATAGTACATGGCCCTTACCTGGAGCCCAAGTGGCTGGCCCAGCCCCCCTTCCCAGCTCCCTGTCGTCTTCCTCCCCACGCCAATAGGCAGCACGCGTGGCCGACGCACGCCGGCACGCGCCCGGCCACCTCCTGCCTGCCTAGCTGCCCTCTCGTCGCCCTGGTTGCCTCCCGCGACGCCACGCACCTCTCTAAACTCCCCACCCCCCGCACATTTCCCCTCCTCTGCTCTCTCCCCGCGGCACCACCGAACACAACCGTCGCCGCCGTCCAAAGCTGCCGCGGCCACAGCCACCCCCTCGCCCCGCCGCTGAGTCCAGAAGCACTGCCGCGTATTCCTCGCCCTCCCCACCGAGCTACAGGACACTGGAAGGCCCTGTTTGATCATCGCCGCGGTCATCTTCAACCTTCAGCCGCCGAGATCGCCGGTGCCCGTTCATCACCTTCGACGCCTCCCCCGGGCCGCTGAGAAGCTCGACGACATCCATGTGAGCCCCGCATCGTTTTCCCCCTACTCCTATGCTCGATTTCGAGCTCTGGCCGTCGTTTTCATGGAAGCCGAGGAGCACCGCCGCCCGAGCTCAACGTCGTTGATGCTCCGGTGACCTTATGTCGGGAGCGTGTTCCTAGAGGCCTAGTGAGGTTGCGTAGACGTCATAGACAACAAAATCCAGCTGTTTCCCTCACCCTAGCACCGATTGCTTCATGCCCGTAGCTCCGGCCGCCGCTCGGCTCGTCGCCGGTGTCGATTCCGGTGACCCCGTAACCTGTTGCTGCCTCCGCTAGATGCGCGGGAGCCAGGGCTATCGCCCGGTGCCCTGGCCACGTCCAGCCGACGCCCACAGCGCGATTCCGGCGAGCCGCCGCCGCACTGTGAGGTCGCCGGCATCCAACTCCGGTGGGTGGTGACGTCGCACCATCATTAGCGACTAATGAGGCTACTAACTAACCCGCTGGCTCACTGACTACTAGGCTCCATGCCCTAATTAACCCTCGGATTTATTCCCTGTTTAGCTTAGTTTAAACCAGCCGGCCCCACATGTCAGTTGACCCTGCCACGTCAACATTGACCTGGCCCCACTGGTCAGCCTCTGTTCCTGCCCTGTCACACTGACGTGCGGGCCCCACAGGTCAGGTTTGACCTGGATCGCCCCTGTTGACTTGCTGATGTCACAGTGACGTAATGCTGATGCAATAAAGCATTTTCTGGATTTAGCTTATTTTAAATAACCAGGAAATTCCAGAAAATGTTATAAACTTCAGAAAATCATAGAAAATAATCTGTAGCTCAGAATGAAATAAGTTATATATAAAAATGATCAGAAAAATACAATCTATCCATCTGTACTGGTTTCATGCATGTTTAAGCAACTAATCCTTGCTTTTTAGTGCAAAACATGATAAGGCACTATTTAAATTCATAAGTTGAGTTTGGGATTGAACCTTTGGTTCAATATGACTCAAACCCAGCTGGTTGTAGTTGTATTAGCCCAGTTACTACTGCTGCGGAACACTTAGACTTGCCAGCATGTGTCCTTCTTCGATCTTGTGTCTGTCCCTTCGGGGAAATGTCACGCGGTGTCTTTCAGAGTCCTGTTAGCCTGCTACAGCCCGGATTCCCGGAGTCCTGCTAGCCCAGTTGCTATAGCCCGAATTCACTTGTTGATGACCGACACGTTCGTTGCTGGGTCATGTATGCCTGTCCCCGTAAGTTAGAGCCACTTTGGGTTCACGACTAGTCATGTCGGCCCGGGTTCTTTGTCATATGGATGCTAGCGACACTATCATATACGTGAGCCAAAAGGCGCAAACGGTCCCAGGCCAGGTAAGGTGGCACCCGTGGGAGTACCGTGCGTGAGGCCGCAAAGTGATATGATGTGTTACATGCTAGATCGGTGTGACTTAGGATTGGTGTCCTGACAAAGGGGGGAACCATGTCTTCAGGGCGCGCTTGTCTCAAATGCGAGGAAATTTACAAACTTAGCCCCCGTTTCAAATTTCCTACATCACAGCAATATTAGTCGGTTGGGGATAGGACTGTAATCTCGCATACACCGAATATTTGCCGATGAGAGTTTGTTTTTCGCGTCCACCGTGTATGAATTGGGGAGGGAGTCGAATTCGGCCGAGGACACACTGTGTTTTGGCGCCCACCGTGTATGAATCCGGGTGAGAGGCGGTTATGTCATGTTTGAGTGAAATTACAAACCTACCCCTATCGAAACCTATAGAAATCGAGCAGATAGGCTTTGTGTGGCAGGGATAGGCAGTAGTAATTTACATCTCGCAGATTTTGGTTTCAGGTGGTTACTGCGACTTTCCCCGCCTCGTTCAAATTTTGTAGAGTGCACGTTTACCGTGCCAACTCAATTCGAATCCCGTTTGTATTCTATTTTTTTCGGGCGGGGTCCATTTTCGATTGGAATAAAATTCTATATACATCATTTTTTTTATATACTTTCAAAAGCACAACAAAGAATTCTGCTCCTTTATATGTATAATAATATGATTTACAAATACAATGATCTCAAAATCATAATGTTGAATTCGAAAAATTAAACCAAATTATGTTCTACTAAAATGTATGGATCAGTAATATCTACATATTAAATAACATAGATGTGCGTGAATTCATATGAGTATGCATGTTTGATAGATCAATTTTGGTTCGAGTATGGATTACATGTATCATCATCTCGAATTCAAATATTTGAATCCCTTTTATGTTCACTCCTTTCACGCCCATCTCTCTCGCATGCATGCTCCTTCATGTAGCTATCACTCTCTTTTCTCGAGCTCACCCGCACGCTCACTTCATGTTTCTCCTATCCTCGCAAACATGGTCTCTCAACGTCTCCCTTGAGAAGTGTCACACTCTCCCTATCATTATATATTACACGGTTTTCATTATCTCCCACGTCTCTACCGTTCTCTCGTATCACTAGGTACCTAAGCTTTCTTTTTCACCGCCACACACACAGTCTCCACTCGTCTTTCACTTTGTCTTTCTCTCTATGTAATTCTCTCACACACCCTATATGTCTCTAGATATGAATCATACCACTAAAATTACTCTCTCTCTCTCTCCTGTAGACACAACATTTGTTGCGGTCTCCTTTTCGTCTCCATCCCAGACTGACATTATTCATTTGTTTACCGATCAGACAAACTCCCCCCTCTCTCTCTCTCACACACACACACACACAACTCCTGCTTCCACTCCCCTTCCGGACTACCGTCTCTCTCTCACACACACAAAACTCTCGCTTTCGCACCCCCGACTCGTATTTCTCTCACAAACATTTATCGACTAGCCTCTAGATAGGGTTATACACCCGCACACTCGTGCTTCCACTATCGCATACATGTCTCTCTCCCGCTCCTTGTATCTATGTAGATTTTTCTTCCCTCTCGATCGTGCACATACACACTATCGCCTCATTTTAAGCTGATACCTCTCGCACACACACTCTTTGTGTCTTTGTCACACATGCACTCCGTCCTGCTCCTCTCTCCCTCTCTCTCTCACACATGGGCTTTTTGCAACAACTAGCAAGATGCCCATGCGTTGCACGGAACATCAAGATGCATTTGTATGAGTAGTTTATCTTTTGGGAGAAAAGGATGAACAAGGGAAGGCCTTATTTGCAAGTGTGGAGAGGGGTGTGGGTACGTTTTTGCAAAATTGCCATAGTTTCCTTCCTATCCGTCAGATATATATCGGACGGCCTATATTGCAAGATGGCAGGCACACGATCATCACCGACTATGCTTTTTATAAGAGTAGGGATAAAAAACAGAGTTGGTGATAATGGTGGGCCTGCCATCCTGCAATATAGGCCGTCCGATTTATATCTGACGGATAGGAAGGAAACATGGCAATTTACCCGCACTCCTCTCCACATTTGCAGATAAGGCCTTCCCTCGTTCATCCTTTTCTCCCACAAGATCCTGATGTTCCGTGCAACGCACGTGCATCTTGCTAGTAAGAGTAGAAATTAGACATATACCACTTCTCGAATCTTGAAACCAACAACATTCCTCCCTTATCTCATCAAAACCGCCAAAGGAATATATTTTGAGCGAAACGTAACATTTTTTAGTGATATACGTATTTCAAAACTAGACTTTTTTCTATCAAATTGGTGAATATGTATTAATCTACTCTGATGGTGTGGCAACACATTAGCACATTGCTAGTAGTTATTATAATTTATTGGACACCAGGCAAACGGTGGAGTACATATACGAAGAGAAGAGGCGCACGCACGCAGTTGGTCTCTCGCTCGCACACATGAGTGTTACATAAAGGCAACGTTAACAAATAAACCCTAAAACCCTAGGTGCACGATTGCGGCATTCGCGGGTACCGGGTACGTGGTGGAGCGCACCTTTGTAGGAATAGTCAGCTCGCGTGATAATTTGATCCGTAGGAGTTGATGGTCGGGACCACAGGTGAACAACTTGGAGGCGGTGGCTCGCCAGTTCCCATAGATCGAGTAGCCACGTTTAAAATATCATTTTTTAGCGGGGTTAAGAGTTCCGATTTTCAATGGCGCGTTATAAGTACTAAGTAGTTTTTAGAACGATTGGTATGGAGCGAAAATGGAATTCATAGTACTATGTACCTCCTTGGCGTATGGTTGTATGGGTTTATGTTGTGAGATGTTGAACTTGGTAGTTCTAGGGCAAATACTATGGTTGTGATTTAGATGTTGGTTTTCAGTAATGAAAATCGGAAGGGGGAAACCCTTCTTTGATTAAAAAAACTACTACCTCCGTTCTGGTTTACTAGTCCCCATCGTATTTTGGGTAAAAGTTTTTCCACGAATTTTACTTGTAAAATGTGAATGGAAAACGAGATTTTGTTATACCCAAACAAAAAAGGACTGGAGGGAGTGATTGCTCTGACACGGACGCGACCTCTCATGGCGCAGGCATTGAACCGGCGCGCCGGCCAAGAGGGCCCCACTCGCTGCAGGCCCGGCTGAACACGCCTCCTCGCCGCATGCAACCGGCTTCAGACTGCCCCGCCTGCCTTCATTGAATCCGCGCGTGTGCCGGCAACACGTCCTTCCGCGAGCCGGCCGGCATTTTAGAACACAAAAAATGACCAAAATATAATTAATTATGCATGGTCTTGACTTGTTGTGCTCGCACTGGTAGCAGGAACTAGAGGTTTTTCTTTATTCATAACTCTCCTCAATTTTTTTGGCTTTCAAGTGAATCATGGTTGTGGACATTATGTATGAATGTGCAGATATCTGTGAACATGAGTTTGATGTGGAAGTTGAACTTGGAATGTCGGGCTTGCGCGTGAACTATACCATGTCCAATGCTTCGTCTGTTATTGTTTGGAAAGTAATTGCTGTTATTACATGACCCAAAAAAAATTGTGCCACATCAGTAGATGCACGGACATCACAACAGGCATGCTGACTGGATAAACATTTGAACCTAGCTACTATGAAGGAAATTTTGTATTGACAACATTTTTAGATAGCAGGAGACGCCTAGCCTGCTCTGCCTCTGCTAGCTTATTTCTGGCTTCTTCCATCTCTTCTTTGGCATGGGTGAAGAGAGCGTCTAATTGCTCTTTTCGCTTCTTCAGGAACTCAGCTACGTTCTCAAGGGCTGCTGCACGCTTTCTTTCAGCCTTTACTAGAGCCACGAGGACACGAACAGCTGACGACTCCACCTGGCTTGTGTGTAATCTAGCATCATCTGGGCATTTGCACCTTGTGTCTAATCCAGCATCATTAGGGAACTGGTACCTTGTGTGTAATCCAGCCTCATTCTGGAAACATGACCTCGAGGTTGACCATACTTCCCTCCTCGCAGGAACTGTATCCTGACATGAAGTTACTTCTTTTTTAGATCAATACTCAGAGCAACCCAGATCCATTTAGTAGAAGGCAGATAAACAGAACTGGGAGGAGTGAATTCAAAAGGAAAAATATATAAAAACAGACTACAAGGTGAGAACACCCACTTCCTACATCAAGCTAAAAACGAAAGCATTAGGACGATTAAGACTCTTCTTATTACACATCGAAGAACACGAGGCTTAAGAGAAACAGAAACTACAACATATACACATCGAAGAACAGGAGGCTAAACGGAAGTAATTGAAAGGGTGTTACTTACCAAAGCTCGTTTTACAGGTTCGGTGCAGCTCCTCTTTAACTTGCCACGCTCCTTGAAGATGTCCCCAATATCCCGTGTTTGGTCTTCATTGCTCCTCTGCATGTTCGCACTCGTGGTTTTAAAATCTCAACATGGCAAGAAAAATATACTACTAGTAATACTCGTGCATCTTGTGGGCAACATTAAAGCACTCGTCTGCCATGTTAGAGCATCTCCAACAGAATCGCAATGCGCGGCGCTTTAAAAAAGCGTTTACAGTGCTGAGATCGAGAAGTAGAGATAGAGACTAGAGACTAGAGAGTAGAGGATAGTTCTCAGCATAGATAGATAAAAAATAGATTATTCAACTACTCCTCGTCGTCCGAATCCTACTCGGTGATGTCCTCCTCCGACGTCTGACTGTAGGCGTGAAGATACCGATCGTCGTCGGATTCCCCAGGGCGACGCTGCTCCTAGCCTCATGTTGAATTGAGTGTCCGCTTTTCGCCTACGCTTATCCTCGCGATAGGCGGCTCGCTCCGCACTCCTCTTATCCCTCTCCTCCCTCCTTTGCGCGTAGAACTCGCACTCGTTGATGATGTCCCGTGGGAAGTGTTGGCGCCACAGCGCCATGGCTTCCTCATCCATCTCGGCGATGCCGAGACGGTGCTCCCGCCTCCGGTTGTCGCGACGATCCTCGTCGGTGATAAGCCGCGGCAGAGGCGCGAGCTCCTGTGCCCGCTCCCGCGTCAGCACGTTGGGGAAGTTCAATGTTCTATGAGGCCACCGGAGGCGCCACGCCGTCGCGTCGTACACGCGGGCGGCCTCGTTGGCGGTGTCGAAATTGCCGAGGCTGAGGCGCATCCCACGGAATCGGATCTCGGCGGAGAAGCCGCCAGAGGGGCGCGCGCGGACGCTGCGGTATCCCCAAGTTTCCCGGCTACGCGGCAGCATGGTGCCGCGGCGGCGGCGAGGCGAGAAAGAGCGGGGAGAGAGCGGTGGCGAGGCACAGAGTGGGGAGAGAGCGGTGGCAAGGCACAGAGCGGTGGGAGGGCGTTGGATTTTATAAAGCGCGTCGGACGCCGCGCGCCAAAACTAGCGCACGTCCGGCCGCTTTTTCCCGCGCGCGCAATCCTTTCCCGACGTCTCTGCTATCTCTACTCTCTTCTCTACTGTTATATTTATTTTATATTTAATATTTATCTTTACTGCTCTACTCTCTACTTTTTTCTCTACTTTTTTTCTTATAAAAAAACAGAGTTGGTGATGATGGTGTGCCTGCCATCCTGCAATATAGGCCGTCCGATTTATATCTGACAGATAGGAAGGAAACAATGGCAATTTTACAAAAAGATACCCACACCCCTCTCCAGATCTGCAAATTAGGCCTTCCCTCGTTCGTCCTTTTCTCCCACAAGATAAACTACTCATACAAATGCATCTTGATGCGTGCAATGCATGGGCATCTTGCTAGTTCTAAAAAACTTTCCATCATTTGCCACACTACTGGTTGCAGATGAAAAACCTACCCAAGCACAGCGCGATACAGGAGCGACGCACAATTACAAGCTGATATTCTATTGGACAATGGAGGCTATAACCAATTACTTTTACGGGAACAATAGCACCCAGTAAATTTGAAGGGTAGGTATGAACAAAATTGGAACTGCATATGTACTGCTAAGTGATTCAATACACACATTACCAATCGAGGAGGAGAACGATGGTCGCGGCGGCCTCTGTGAGTCATGGTCGGCAACGGGAGTCAGTTCTTGTCCACGACGGTGGTGCTTCTGCGCTTGGTGATGGCTTCCGGGAAGCAGATCCGAGACCGTGGAAGACGGTGCCGGGGAAGAGGCTCCGTGTACGACGACGACGGTGGACCGGCTCCAGTGCGGCGTATGAGGTCGTTGATGAGGCAGATGCGCTGCGGTGGACGAGTGCGCTGATGTAGAAGGGGAGGAGCACGAAGGCTGCGGTGCCGTGGAGAAGTCTATTTTGCGGTGGGGATACAAAATGGGGAGTATTCAGGTGTACTACTCTGGGTGCCGGGGTGGGGTTGGCTGGGTAGGGCAAGCCTGAAGTTACGAAAACAGCCCCCTACCAACCGTCATCCGTAGGCCTGTTCCGAAGGCTATGATGGTTACTTCCCACTGCTCAAATCAAAGTCGCGGGAGATTTTCCCGCCGACCTCAAAATTTTGTGACACTGAACTCCCCGCGTGGCATGTTGGGTGATTCGGCTAAGCAACTAGCGAGTAGTACTAGTAAACTCTGCATATTAGGTTTGACCGAAGTCAAACTTCCTAAAGTTTGACCAAGTTTATAGAAAAATATAAACATTTACCATAACAGATATGTATGATGTGAAAGTACATTCAATAATGAATCTAATGGTATTTATTTGTTATTGTATATGCTAATATTTTTTGTTATAAACTTTTTGAGAGTTTACAAAACTTGACTTTGACCAATGCTAATACGCGGACTTAAATAAAAACAGAGGATGTACACATTTGTTTTCTTAGTATGTAGTGAATTAATCATTTGTTGAAATTGTGAAATAAATATATTAGGCTACTGACTTCGAATGTAATGGTCTATACAATTCAATAGTTACAATCATTGTCGAATTCCAAGATGTATACGAGGTCTATAGTACTTCACAACATGCTCAAACTCGCATAATCCCAGTCAAATGACAATCAAAATGCATTTCATAGTTATTACTTTGTAGGATGCAACAAAACCAACAATAACTCTACATCAGCCATGATAAAAGCAACATTTTGAACATATCCCAATGTGTGAATGAAACGTGCAGAGAGAGCTTGCGACGATGGAGCAGATAGGGCGGGAAAGATTGTATGTATGTGGACGAGAGAGTAGGAGACAAACCTAACGAAACAGTGAGAGAGAGAGATAGAGAAAGAAAGAGAGAGGAAGAAGTTTGGTCTGTGAGAAAGATGGAG
This sequence comes from Triticum aestivum, assembly GCF_018294505.1. Lineage (NCBI taxonomy): Eukaryota > Viridiplantae > Streptophyta > Magnoliopsida > Poales > Poaceae > Triticum > Triticum aestivum. The sequence continues at coordinate 386,320,981 of NC_057814.1, read as the reverse complement.
ACATGTAATATACGTGAGATGCGTGTGCATCCGGATTCTGTACACGTGGAAGGAGAAGAGACAACAGGTTTGATGAGAGAGCTGAAAAAACATGGACGAGAGGGGAAGGATCTCGTGGTTGAGGGATTGATAAATTTGTGCTGGGGAGAGAGGGATTGGTAATTTTGTACGAGAGAGAGAGGCTGGGGGAGGAGTCACTCAGCCGTCATCACATCATCCTGCTTCCAAATGGCCCCGCATTCTCTAGCGCAGTGTGGTCACCGTATTCGATCTCCTCGATGCCCTATTTGAAGATTGAGGTGTTGTGCATGCTGGGGTGCAGAGAAGCACAAGCGAGAGTGGTCGCCATATAACCTTGGATGGGGATGAATTATGTGCTCGGGGGAGGGGGTGTGTGTGTGCTGTGTGCTGTGTGTGTGTGTGTGTGTGTGTCAGATATTGAGAGAAAACAAACCTAAGGAGAGAAATGTGTGTGTATGTGACGGAAAGCTACATGCTAAACAGGGTATTCACGAAGAGATTGTGCGCGCGAGATAGGGAGCGATGTGCGGGCCTTGAGGTGGGCAGGGGCCGGGTGAGGGTGTCAAAATGTGTGCGTTGATGCATGTGTTACATGCAATCGTGCGAGGGACGGACGAATCGAGAGAGATGCTTGTTGTGTTACGAATGCTCATCTCTCTCTCTCTCTCACACACACAAGTAAAATAGAAGACCGTTCTCCATGTATACACAACGTATCGGCATCTGTCTATGTCTCACTCATGCATGATCATTTGCACATTCACACCTCTCTATGTCTCTATCACACGCACACCGTCTCCACATTGCCCTTCTGCCAAAACACACATATGGACACATACACATGTTCTCTCTCAGTCACACACACAAAATCAGTATTAAAAAAACTAGGGCGCACCTAAAACGTCCAAATCCAAATAAACACGAACTGGGGCTAAATTCAAATATATGGAAATATTGTAGCGTCAAGAACTTTTCCAGGAAAAAAAGTTGAGTAATATTCGGGGATTGTTTTCACACACACAAAAAGGTTCGGTGGATGTCCTTCGAGCGCGACACGGTGACGCACCGTTCGATCGACCGCGCGGTCGCGGTTCACGCGCTTGCACAGGATTCTGTATCGTGGCTGTGGTAACTAATAAAAGCGCTGCCTAAGTCTAATGTTTACGTGTACTAGTACGGTTTTCTTTTAAGTTTGACCAACCCTATATAAAACTAAACTAAGCTCCCATATGCGCACTCATCAATATGCCGCCGCCGCCGTTGTGCATGCCGGTGCCCGCCTGCTCCGGCCAACAATTTCTCACCCATCACCACCGTGTCGCCGCCATCCCTGTGCCATGAAGCCGAAGGCTCGCCCGCTCACGTCGTCTGCAGTCCCTCCTCGCGATGCCGCCACGCTGCCAAGCACGCGAGCAGCTGGTGGAGCCGCGTCTATGCACGCAGCGTACAAAGAGGAGGACGAGCGCGTGCTCCAGCACGCCGGCGAGGAGGAACTAGCGTGTCATTGTCGTCTCCGCCCGCGCGGAGGAGGCGCGCATGGTGGTTGTCGCGGCGGAAGCCGGTCGCGCGCGCGTCGAGCCCGCAAACCGGGTGGGGACGCGGAATCTACCTTCGAGACCTTGAATGCCACGTGGATCCTGCAATCTGAAGGAGCAATTTGGGTCAGTTGACTCTTGTGAGCCGTTTTATGCAACATGGATGGCTAGAAGGGCTTCTTCAACCTCCGAAATTGATGCACAGTTCATCTTCTCAGCCCGCCACACGCCTAACCGCCTGCCGCCGCCACCGCGCCCTCCCCTGAACCGCCTGCCACCGCCATGCTCCCCCCACCCCTGCCATCCGTTTAACCCCGGAAATGATCCATTTTTTCCGGCGAACTGCATTCCACACCCAACACTCATAAGATAGATCATGGGCACCCTGCCACCCTAATATAGATACTGGGGTAGCTTCTCTGCCGTCTTCTTCCTTCGCTCCGTCGAACTTCTTTCACAAATCGACTGACCCAAATTATACTACTAGTACGAACGTATTAAGTATAGTAGGAACACGAAGATACGAGCAGTAGTACCAACTGCAAGAAGAACAGTAGTAAGACATAGTACTAGTACTACTGTACGTACTAAAGAGTTCAAATAACGAGAAAGAACATAAACATAGTTCTACTGGGGCCTCAGCACAACACACCCTTGAAAATAAACTAAGCAACTAGTGTGCTTGACACTGCAGTAGAACCAGCATGAGCGACAGCACTGCCACCTACTCGGAGTCCGAGTCCACGTCCTCGACTTCGTCCTCGTCCCTCTTCCTCTTCCTCTTCGCGAACGCTTCTTTGCTTGAACTGGACACTGGGATCTGCTTCTTCATCCAACCCTTGTAGATATTTAAACAAAGGTAGGCATCCATTGCTGTGTACAGGATGTGATCTTCATCTAATGTCTTCGACTCCCATGCATGATGAAACTCGTGGTGAGGTTTCTTCAGTTTAGCGTACGAAGGATCAATCATGGCTGCTGCCAGGGTCAGCATTGAAGGCTGAGAGGAGGACACCAGGCTTGCCTTCTGGAGATCGAAGGGCTGGCCTACAACGAGGCCTATCCGACCCAGGACATCCCTGTCCTTCCTAAAGTCTACAGTAACGAATTTCACTCTTTCGTCCTCGAGGAAGTTCTTAAAATCCTGGCACTCAACGTCGGCATGGCATATGTGGTAGACCAAGAACACGTTATGTACGCAAACCTGGATCACGGCGGGCTTCTTCTTCTCTGCCTCCTTTAGAATCTTCTCTCTTTGCAGGACTGTGGTGTACTCAACATCTAGCCCAGTGACCCACTCATCCGTTGAACTGTTGAACATGCGTAGGAAACGAGCAAGGCATGCTTTCACCGTCGCGGATCCACGTGTGTAGATGACGATGAACTCATCGCCGGTGATGGCTCTAACCTGGTACTCAGCGGAGACCATGGAGATTTGGGAGGCCATGGATTTTGGAGGAGGGTTAGGAGAAGTTGAACTGGTGTAATGTGAAAGGACGGGACGACTGGGAGCGAACTGTTGTAAGGTACTGTACTAGTAGAAGACGGGGACGAGTAGGGCGTGCGAACGGCGTGGGGTTGCTGGCTTGCCGGTGGATAAACGGCTGCAAGCCCCCAAAGAGTTCTCGAGAACTATGCGGGACCCACTAGATGTCATGTCTACTAGACCCATATCGTAGGCCTGACGGTATAGCTTCTGCCTGTTCGCACGCCATGTCGGCACGTGGGTAACTTCACTTAATTCCGTCAACCGTCGCGCCTCCCATGACCTTCGCCTCCTTCACCCGGTCGCGCCCTTTGAGACTTCGACCGGCTATAAATGAGCAATTTTTTTGCCTACTCTGCATGCATGATACTCCCTCTGGTCCTTTTTACTTCCGTCAACCGTTTGCAAAGTGTTTGACCAAATTTATACTAAAAATATCAATATCTACAATACTGATTATAATGAGTATAAGAAGTAATATTAGATGAGTTAGATGAGTTCAAGATTCTAATCCTGAACTAACCCTGAAGTAACTCTAGCGAAATAGATGTTTGGATGACAGGGTTAGATGGAGCGCGGATACGGCGAGGTGCCTTCATGGGCGGTGCGAGAGGGAGGGAGGGAGAGAGAGGACAAGAAGCTTCGAGGAAGTGGGGAGGGATCTGCTGCGAGGAGAGCGAGAGAAAAATGTGTTTTTTAGTGTCCCAAGAAGAACTAACCCAAATAAGCACCTCTTGGGTGGGTTAGATTTTTTGAATGGGTTAGATGCATCTAACCCAAACTAACCCTCCTGTTTGGATATTTTTGGGTTAGTTGAGTTCAAACTAACCCAAACAAACTCTAACACATGGATCCAAACAGGGCCAAGGTTAGCTATTAGAGTACTACTATCTCCCTTCTAGTTTAAAGGGCTCGATTCAAAATTTTCACCTACTCTTAGCAAGATAGAGGCGGTGGAATAGTTTTTGTAGTCTGCAAAAACACTCAACTAATGCTGTCGTTCTTCACAAAAAATGTGTTTACCAATGCATGCATGAACACTAGTTACTCTAACCCCCCTCTCTTCTTTAATTCTTTGCCATATCAGCATGTTTGCTATTCCCGTGTGCATGATACCAGCTAAGATACCACCATTATGGCCAGCCTTAATCATCGCATGCAATAATATAGTGCACCTTGAAATATGAACATGTGTGGGGCGTGTATGTTCTTAATGACTTGAGACTATACCTAGCCCGACATGCAAGATGAGACTTCTTATGCAGCATTCCCCATACCTGCAGGAAGCCCGTTCGTCTCCAAATCTTTTCCTCTCCGTGTGTGGAAACAATATGCCTGCCAAACTCTCCTTCTCCCTCCGGCGGTCCCACCACTCCACCCCGTGTGGAAAAAATCTGCATGCATGACTCTCCTCCCCCCGCGCTCGTCCAATCCGTTGTGACCATCAATATTTCCACCCCTTCCCTCCCCCGTAATTTACTCCAACAAATATGCCCACCTAGTTGTTATGTGAATCACGCAATATATCTTCCGGGATGCTGCTTTAGTTACTTAACCGCATGTGCATTGGGTCACTGACATATGGGCCCAACAGGGGTCTGGCCCACATGTCAGTGATGCAACTGGACCTGCAGTTAAGTCAGTGCAGCTCAACCCATAGCTTACGTAGGTGTGCCATTGCTCGCTATAAATACTGCGCCTCCCACGACATTCGGAAGAACGCTCACGTTCATCGCTATCTCCTCCCCCTCCCTCCCATGTCGACCACCATGGCATCGCCCCTCCCAAGCCCTAGGCGCCCCTCGCAGCACCGCGCGGATGGCCACGCGTCGCTGTCCCGTTCCTTGCCGCCACTAGTCGAGGAGGACGCGTCGGCTTTCCGCTCCTCGCCGCGACGCGTCGAGGTGGACGCGTCGGCGTTCCCAATCTCGCCAGCACGCGCGTCGGAGGACGCGTCGGCTCCCCGCTACGAGGAGAACGCCGCGCCGCCCGCCGAGCCCCCCAGCCTTGAGGAGCTTTGGAAAGAATGGATGTCGCCTTGTGGGAGGCTTTGCCTCCAGCAGAGCGCGCCAAAATAGAGGTGGAGAAGAAGGCCGAGGAAGATAAGCGCACCACAGGACAAGCTGCCTGGCAGGCCTATGTCGCGTCCGAGAGAGTCAGGCAATTGGCTCTTTGGCAGAAGGCTCGTGCGAGGGCCGTGAGGGTGGCGGAGGACGCCCGTGCCAAAGCCCTGAGTGCAGTTGGGCCCAAGCACCTCATCTACGCTTGGCGGTACGTGGACCGGGTGCACGCTTCCAGCGAGGAGGAGTACCTGTTGGCGCCGGATCACCACACCGGTGAGATCGCGCTCGCCCGCCGGCAAGCCGCCAATCAGCACCTTGCGAGTTGCGAGGCTGAGGAAGAGGCGTTGTGTCGGCGCGCTGGGAAACGGCCGCGCACCAGGGCACTAGTGGCGCGCCGCAAGCGCTCCTGCGAGCGCCGTGGCTTTCAGTAGGAGTATAATTTTTGTTTCGTAAGGCGATCTCATTAGTTTTGGAACGCAAATGATCAATCCCGAACATTCAGGAATTATAAGCATCCTTCGTTAAGTACGTAAAAGGGAAAGTTTGGAAACCTTGTGTATTCGTACGCATTTTGTAAGTACGTGCATATAGCACAAACTTTACTATATACTATCGCACTACACGTCTCTCTCTATATATGCTTGCAAACTGTGCTACTCCTTCCGTCCAGGTCAATAAGTCATCTTTGGTTGTGCACCGTGACCAAGGAGGGAAGACTTATACACCTAGACGGAGGGAGTACTACTATTACTTATGTACGTGCAAATGCACGTTTTAACATTACGATGCGGTTTTTGTAAAAGTAGAAAAACAGCACTAGTCAAGCTTGTGAAACGATTCAACGCGAAACAAATGCAAAAATGCTCGTTTGATTGTTTACTTTTAGCTTCCTTCTCTGTGGTTATTTCTCTGTCGTACTTTGTACGGAGTATCTCACTGATCGGAAAGGCATGAAATTCCCAAACCGCTTCCTACACCCTGTATCGAATTTTTTGCCTAACAAGTTGTGTCGTGCAATTGGAATTCCAACTTGAGTACTACTACTAGTAGGAGTACCAGGGGCCAGTTCTTTTAGGCTTCTAGATTAGTAATCCCATAACTACAACCTCCGTCCTGGTTTATTGGTCCCCATTGTAATCTGTGTCAAATTTTGATCATAAATTTAACTAATGAAATGTTAGTGCATGTCACATGCACTAACAATTTATCAGTTAAATCTTTGGTCAAAATTTAGCACAAACTACAATGGTGATGAATAAACCAGGACGGAGGTACTACTAGTAGTAGTTTAGAAGCCCAAATAAATGAGTGAGGCGCCTTAATGTTACTCTCCATTGTGACTAGTCTTATGGGAAAAGCTGGGGAAGCCGCCAAAATAACTAGCCCTAGGAGTAGTAGCTAGGGATACTAGGAGTAGTAGCTAGGGATCGAGTGTGCGAGATGAACTGGAGAAAGTAAATGCAGAGAGATGAAATGCAAAAAAGACGGAGGGATGTGATGGTTGCTTGTCCGTTTATTTTACCAGGCCACTTATTACTGAGAGTGGTTGGGTTTTGTGATATGACGGCTTTACTGCCGCGCCACGAGCGGGGTGAGGACTCCCGTGCAGCGCCGCCCTCTACACTAGTACTACATCGGTCGTGGTTTATCCCCCATTGAATTTGACTGAAGATTTAACTGACAAAATGTTAGTGCATGTAAACAAAAACAATATCGTTGGATTCGTATTTGAACATAGTTTTCAATGATATAATTTTAGGTGACATGCATCATCATTTATCATAATATATATTGTTAGTTCAACTTTTGGTCGTACTAATCTATAGTAAGGTGTGCGTTGCACGGAAGAGTAAACTGCATTGATCGGGCAGTTGTTTATTTTGACAAAGGATGTGGGGGTCATCTCATGTGTAACGGGTATCGACAGGTTTCTTCGGATATGATTTCATCTCTAGAGCTCACAAACATCTGGGTGAAATAGATAAAAAAGTATCTTTTGCAAACAAAAGCGTTCAACTGTTCAACCTGCATCCAAAACTTGTGAAGAAATAACTCTTATTGTGCTTTGCAAGAAATGATCTTCAAGAATTAGTTTTGGAGTATCCATTGTTATACATGTTGGCTATAGATGACATGGCACTTTCTTATAGTCATCAGTTGGCTATACTATTTAAGTATTAACCATGCCCTTATACACCTAGACGGAGGGATTAAATCAGGATGACTTGGAAGGGGGCACAGGATATGTAAGGAATGGTTCATCATAAGTCTTTCACCAGTACTGTAGTAAAAATTCATACATGGAAGATTCTAGACTAAACCATAAATGGATACACTTTTATTCATGCGCGATACTCCAATAGAGCAAGATCATGCATGGAAGTCTCCACATGCTTAGACAGCGGATTACATTGAGCGAAGACTAATGATCAACATTTAACTTGGTAATGCAGATGTCCAGGTGAACCTCCTTGGAGTCCCCGTGCACATTTTTGGGGGTCAAATAATACCGTGCGTCTTCCATGTCCACATCGGCAGGAAGGTCCTAGCTCGGCAGAGTCCAAGTCAGCTTGGCGTAGCCAGTGTCGCCGCCCACGTACCTCCGAGGGGTAGTAATAGTGGGCACGCACCCGTACATCGGCCTCGTGTCAGTGTCAGCGTCAGTGGCGTCGCCCCTGACACACACTACAGAGACGGGGCGGCAGCCTGCGCGGGCCTCACCGGTGCCCACGATCAAGAGGAAGACGCTATCGTCCTCCTCCGAGACTAGCAGGCGGCGGTGATCCTCCAGCGACTCCGCACGGTGAACAGGTAGCACATCTCTTACTTGATGTTCTTTGCTAAGGGCCAGTAGTGATCGCTGCACGCCTGCATGAGGTGATGCACGATGTCCGCCCGTGAGCCCCAAAACGGCACCAGGCACTCATAGCAGTAGACGAAGGGCTCCTTGGAGGCATCGACTAGGCCGTCCATGAAACGGGAGTTGCTGGAGGGGACGTTCCGCCAGTTGAATATATGAGCAAGTTACTACGAGATTTAGTCCGAATAAGCACAAAATAACTCATGATGGCTATAACAGAGATTAAACTAATCATGTGGACTAGCATAGTGGATGAACAGATCGAATCTAGGACACAGACTAGAAACATGAATTCTACCATGATTTCGAACAGGAAGGACATAAACACACACGGTGCAACGGGAGCAGCACCATTGGCGTTGAGGTTGTCGCCCATGTCGTTGAGGAAGAGGTTGCCGAGGTCGGGGAAGAAGTCGTCGTCGGTGAAGTCGTTGCTGCTAGCAGTCGCGAGAGTGTGCTCCCCAAATTTCAACAGCGCCCGCCGAATGGAGCGCAGGAGGGAGTGGCTGTAGGGGACGTTGCGGCCGCCGAATGGAGCGCAGGAGTAGCCCAGGAAGCAGTACATGGTGCTCCTCCCTAGTCTCTACTCTTATCTCTATCTCTACTACTCTTCTTTGTTTTTTATAATATACTAGTTGTAGTTGTCAAATCGAATAGTACTGCGCTGTCCACTGCACGCCCGGCTGAACACGCCTCCTCGCCTCCATCAAACCCCTTCGTTAAACCCGCATGCAAACCGAGAAACCTACTCCGGCCCACGGGAGGAAATTGGCCGGTTGCCGTTGGAGAATAATAGAGTCACGTCCAATCCATTTGAGTTAATTGCGTGTATGATTCTCCCTCTATAAAAAGTTAATTGCATCCTTAATCTTGTATTCTAAGTACTCTGTGGGTTCTACCGTCAGTACAGTGTACATGACTTGCAGGCTGGCTACAGATTCGTACAGAAAGTTAAAAAGAAACAAATCCATCCTTAATCTTGTATTCTAAGTACTCTGTGGGTTCCACTGCCAGTACAGTAGCGAAAGAAGTATATATTAAAAATATATAAAAAGCTAAAGTTTAGGACAGAATTCGAACTCAGGTCATCGCGCTGCGAGCATCCGGCCCGGACCAGTACACTAGGTGTTGGTTGCGGAGAATGCAAGAGATAAACCATTATAACAATGAGCCGCTGCCGGCGCCGTCCATCCCCATGCACCGTCCATCCCCATGCCTCCGCCCAGTCCGACCACCAGTCACCACCACGCCCCACTCCTCCTCACCTCTATCATCTTTCTCGACATATCATTTTTCCGATGAAATGGTCGACATACCATTTTCTGATAAAATTCTCAAGATATCATTAGCTTTTACACATGGGATTACTCCTGCATGGGTCAATCACAACAGGTGTTTTGTAAAAAAATGCATCTTGATGTTCCGTGGAATGCACGGGCATCTTGCTAATTTTTTTTGCATATAATTCCAAACACCACGTAGACACGGTCTTTGACCATTTTACAACTATGTTAGTATCGTTGTTAGTGGTCAGCCGGTGCAAGTTATAGCCCCGGGTGTTTTAACCTTTTTTTTAGTAATGATATCTGGCGATTGTTCGGCATGAGCTCAATCCTGGCGAATCCCACGTAACCGTCAGATTTCCATCTGACAGTGGCCTGTTTTTAAGCCATAGTATTTGACAAAACCGCCACCCTTACACACGTACTGTAACTGTGTCGTGGGCGTTTGCAACTGCCATGTCTCCCAGCGAACGTTTGCTGGGGATTGGAGTTAGCACCGATGGCGGTTCGTAGTCGTTCCACGCTCGGGCATGGAAGTTTGTAACTATTTTAGACTAGAATATACTACTCCTCCGGTGCTAGTAGTAGAGCAGAGTCCTACTCCACTACTACTCTACTCAAGCAAGTTAGGGCATAGTAATAGGTACTATAGGGAGTACCAGTACTGTGATCACTCAAGCAAGTTGTCTGACTTCTATATGACCCTACGCTGCTGGTATGTGTCTCGTAAGTCAAGCGGCGTGCTGTAGTCATCATCACCTATGCACTTCCCACAGCAGATATTCGCTTCTCCATCTTTGTCTGCTCTTCCATCCCTGCTAAGGCACCTCCCCCTCGTCCAATCTTCCATCCCCGCTAAGGCGCCTCCCCCCTCGTCCGAAACCCAAGCACTAACAATGGAAGAACCGAGCAGCGTCTGCCAAAAGAGTGGTTGGAATTCGCTCCCCACAGAGGTAATCAAGCTCATTGTTTCGCGTGTGGACAATCTCAGTACCATGCCGCTCGTTGCGTGCTCGTCGGGGCTGTACTGTTTACTCAAAGCCCTCAGGCCAGAGCTTTTTAAGCCAGCTCCTTGCTTGCTGATGCCGCCTGATCTTTAGAAATGGCGTGTCACGCAGCATAACGATCGTAGGGTGGCGAGCATCAAGCCCCTTGACTGCGATCCGATCCCCGTCACCGTCAAATACATTAACGGTATGTACTGGGTCGGCATGAACACGTCTTGGATGGTGCTCGTCGACGGTCATGGCAGCTGGATGCTCGTGGAGGTCTACACCCGGTGATTAATCCCCCTTCCTTCGATTAACACTGCACTGCTTTGGCACCGTGGCCCAGAATACTCGGAATCTTACAGTAGCCAACATGATACCAAGTTTGATTTGCTCAAGGTTGTAATCTGCCCAGTGCCCACAAGATCTGCGAATTATAAAGACTTCAGGCTAATTGCGTTCTTCAACCGCGGTCTCACCTATCTGACAGGTCACTGCGGTAAGTGGATAAATCTGCACGTACATCGCAGGATCATACATCCACCATGGTTCTCTGATGCCATTGAACACAAGGGCTTCATTTACGCTATCGACTCCTTCTATGGCTGGACATATTGCTGGCCTGCTCCAGTCATCACTACAAACGGCTGTTACAGCAGTATGTTACTTTCCTATGATATCATGATGGCTTGCTTATATTACTGTCAACATTTACTGAAAAAAATATTCATGCTCATAACATGTTGTTCTTAAGATTGATACATCAAGAGCCCTTTTTTATTTGACTCCAACTTTTTTTTAGGGTTATTTGACTCCAACTTGATATGATGTTGTAGGCCGCCTGGTGTCCCTACCCTTCCTAATCCCAGAACCTTTCAAAGAACAGCAGCATGGCAGCTGCAGGTGGTTCCTGGCTCGATCAGACGACGGTGAACGATTGATGATCGTTCGCACGTACCGGATGTGTTGTTTCGCGGAATAGAATCACAGTCACTGCAAGGTCTTTGAGCAGGATCCCAGCTTCTCTGGGCCTTCAGGAATTTTTGACTGCAGGTTGGTAAGTAGCCTTGGTACACGCTCTTTGTTTGTCGGACTGAATTATCCGATTAACCAGGAGATAACCGACGACAAGGATCATGATGGCATCGCGGTTTCGTTCATCAGGCAAAACTATGTGTACACAGCGTACCATGCGTCTCTGCATGCACCATACCCTGATATGTGCCGCCACGCTCTGCAGCCCAAAGTAGGAGAGAGGGTCGCAAGTATCAGACTTTGACCTACTGGCTGGAGTTTCCCCCGTCAGGCACCCATCTAGTTCAAGCCGTCAGCCAATCTCCACAGCTTAATAAATAGTAACGTCTAACTGAGCCAGTTAGTTTGATGCGTACACTTGGTGTAGTAGGATCTTTATTTAGTTTGATGCATACACTTGTTCTTTTTTGGTAGCCCTTTTGTAATGATGGCTGATGTTAGGTTTGGAAGAGAGAGCTGCGTCTTCACTCTTCTGGCCTGCTTACTGCTTCTGTTGCACCCCCAGCCCTGGTTGTTGCTGCTGCTGTTTTCAATGTACAATCATTAGTATATTTCGTCTGTTGGTTGAATAAATGTGTTGTTAGAACGACAAACACAATGTTTTGGAAGTCGTTGCACGGTTCGATCCTTTAGTGCCCCGTACCGTACATAGCGCATACTATTTTTCGTACGGAACACATTTTCCACTTGTTGATAACATGCAACCCACTGATGAAGGCCCAATAGAGAAGCCCATAATTAACTGGAAGGGAGGCTCTCACATGAATCCGGCCCAGGTACATGCTCATGGTCCCCTAAACATAAATAAGTAAATAAATAAATAAAGCTAAATGCTCATGCACAAGTTCTTTAAATTCACGATTTAATAGGAGGATATTATTTCCTATGATAGTGTGGTTACATTCAGTTGATATTATTCTTAGGCAAAGATAGCGACCAGTCTTCTTTCCCCCAGCATTTTCTTCCTGCAACCAGCGGACCCATGCAAATCGTAGTCAACGTCGTAAATAGTTCCGGTCCATTTTTATTTTTCAATAAGAATATCCAACACAGCCCAGCACATTGGCGACAACACTTTATCCTCCGCCTTGGTGTGCTCGCCGCGGCACCGCCGTCCAGCCCTGTCAACATAGTTTTTTTCGAAACGGTCCCTGTCAACATAGTGAATCGGGAGAGGACTGTAGTTGTGAGTATGACAGTACGGACCCACCAGGTCCACTCCCGAACACAAGCAAGCGCCTCTTTTACTACTCAGATGAACCCCTTGTTTTTTACTCTAATCCACCCTGCTGATATCTGGGACCCACATCATTTTCAACGTATAGTCAATTAACGACAGAATTGCACAACTTTTTTTGAGTAGTAATTCGGAGGAGGAGGCTATAAACTGGGTTGTGCGATCTCTGTGGCCCGTCTAACAACATGACCAGCCCATCAGTTTTTTCTTTGGGAAAATAGGTAGCCCAGTACTTCTTTTTGAAGAATACCCAAGCTAGGCCTTTTTGTTTTCTCTGACTTACTGGCCTGCAAATCATTCAAGAGGAGGAGGGATGCATTTCGGCCTGGCCAAAGAGTATGGTCAGTGTCTGTTAAAAGTAATATCAAAAGGGGTTGAAAATTCGAAAAAAAAATATAGCAAATGGGATATTAGTTTCTTTTGTTGTTTTTGTTCTTCACTGATATCTTATACTCCCTCCGTCCCAAAATTCTTGTCTTAGATTATTCTAGATACGGATGTATCTAATACCAAAACGTGACTTGATACATTCGTATTTAGACAAATCTAAGACAAGAATTTTGGGACGGAGGGAGTATTTCATTGGATTTAACATGACATAGTACTAATTTATTTTTAAATTTGTTTTAGTATGGCTACTAATTTTTGGATTAAGAATATTTTTTCCCCAGCAAAAATTTGCGAATTTTCAAAATTTCCCACATATTTAGTTAATTATTTTAACCCTGGTACTGACCAGAAAATGGGCAGCAATTCTAATAAATTCCACATGAATTAGAAAATGAGTAAAAATTATAAAAATATAGCAAATGGGATGTACACGCCATAGATTTCGAGGCGGACTTGTTTACGCAAGGCTTTGTCAGTCAACACACGATTCTAGCAGCAGTGACTGTTGGATGTCCATCCAACGGCCGACGTGCTTCTTCAATCTCTAATCTTCCTGCTCCAGCCGCCTAAACTAGTGCCGACGGGACTGCTTGCTCCCTCCTCTTGTGGCCCGCTGTGATGCCGCGCAGGCTTCCCCGGCCCACCCTACTCCCTCCGCTGGCCTGGCCGCACGCAATCAACTGCCTCCTTATTACGCGAAAAAATGATTCCTCCCACTGACATCTGGGGCGCACCGGTTGGGAGGCTGACCTGTGGGCCTATTAAGTTGACGCGTATGCAGGGCTTGTCAACTTAGTCAACAAACAATTATAGCAGCAGTAACCATTGGATTTGAATCGAACGGTCCTGCTGCTTCTTCAATCGCTGCTCTTCTTGCACCAGCCGCCCAAACCAGCGCCGGCGAGACCGCCTGCTCCTGCCTCCAGTGGCCGGCTATGCTGCCGTTGAGGCCTCACCGCCCCCTACTACTCCCACTGCTAGCCAGGCCCTGCGGCGACGGCAGCCTCACACCGCAGCCGAACTAGTGAACCCTCGTACTCCTCTCTGCGTGGGCATCCACTGCCGCGTCTTCCCCAGCTCCGCGTCGTCCCCTTCCTAGGCCTCGCCGTCGTCCACCACCTTGGATGCGCTCGGCGGGGAGTGGTCAACGTGGTCAACGAACGACACCATCTGAAGTAGACTGTGCGTGGAGAGGCTGACAGCTGGGTCCACGGCCGCATGCAAGGAAATGCATCCTTATTACATGCAAAATAATGATTCCTCCACCTGACATCTGGGACCCACCGGAAGGGCCTCTGTATTTCATGAAAAAAATGTTCCCACCGCTGACAGGTCGGACCCACCAGCTATATCTTCGCACGCAAGAAAGTGCCTCCTTATTACGCACAAAAAAATGAATATCCCTTGCTAGCTGGGACCCATAATAGTGGGAGGCTGACTTGTGGGCCAACTAAGTTGACGGGGACGGAGGGCTTTGTCAACTTAGTCAATATGAACGATTCTAGCTCCAGTGACCGTACGATGTCCATCCAACGGCCGTAGTGCTCCTTCAACCTCTGGTCTTCCTGCTCCAGCCGCCCAAACCACCGCCGGTCGTGCCTCGTGCTCCTGCCTCCCGTGGCCGGCTGCGATGCCGCGGAGGCCTCACCGCCCCCTACTAGTCCCACCACTGGCCATGCCATCCCTCTACTCACCCACACCCCCTGTTATTCTACGGCTATGACAGCCTCACACCGCATCCGAACCAGTGAACCCTTGTACTCCTCTCCGCGTGGGCATCCACGGCCGCATCTTCCCCGGCTCCACGTCGTCCCCTTCCTAGGCCTCGCCGTCGTCCACCGCCTTGGTGCTCTCAGCGCGGCGTGGTCAATGTGGTCAGCGACCGACTTCCATCGGAAGAGTACTGTACGTGGAGAGGCTAACAGCTGGGTCCACGGCCGCAGCTGGGTCCACGGCCACAGCCCCAGTTTTTTTGTGATTTGCCAAATAAGTCGCTTTGTCACGCCTGTTGGCCTGCAAATCTTCCAAGACGAGGAGAGCTTCATTCGGCTGGCCGAGAAAATGGCCTATCAGTAATGAGAAATGGGCTGTACATTTTTAAAACACATCAAACGGGCAATTAGTTTCAAATTTCTTTTTTTCATTTCGAGATTTTAAATTGCATTGATTTTCATGCGTGGACAATTTGTTGGATTTTATATTGATATAAATTTATTTTTAAAATCAGTTTGAATGTGACTCGAAATTTCAGGATTAAAAACAGTTCGGACCGCACTGAAATATGCAAAATTTCATATAATATTTTTAACCGTGGCCACAATATGGGCTGTAATGCTAACAAAAAGAATATGGGCTCCAAAAAACCCATAAGAGTTAGCAAATGGGCTGTAAATTATTAGAAATAATGGCAGATGGGCTGTATGCTGTTTTCCACAGATTTGAGGCTTTCCTAAAAAAAAGGTTGACGCACAAGCAGTGACTGTTGGATGTCCATCCAACGGCCATCGTGCTTCTTCAATCTCTGCTCTTCCTGCTCCAGCCGCTCAAACAAGCGCCGACAAGACTGCCTGCTCCCTCCTCCCCGCGGCCGGCTGTGCTACCGCGCAGGCCTCACCGCCCCACCGTACTCCCATCGCTGGCCTAGCCATCCCTCTACTCACCCAGACCTGCTGTTATTCTCCGGCGACGGCAGACGAACCAGTAAACCCTCGTACAGTCGTACTCCCCTCCGCGTGGGAAACAACTGCCGAGTCTTCCCTGGCTCCGTGTCGTTCCCTTCCTAGGCCTCGCCGTCGTCCACCGCCCTGGTGCTCTCGGCGCGGCCTGGTCAACATGGTCAACGACCGACATGCATCTGAAGTGGACTGTACGTGGAAAGGCTGACAGCTGGGTCCACGGCCGCACGCAAGGAAATGCATCCTTATTACGCGCAAAATAATGATTCCTCCACCTGACACCTGGGACCCACCGGAAAGGCCTCTGTATTTCACGAAAAAAACATTACCGCCGCTGACAGCTCGGACCTACCGGCTATATCTTCGCACGCAAGGAAGTGCCTCCTTATTACGCACAAAAAAATGAATACTCCCCCTGTTAGCTGGGACCCAGTATAGTGGCAGGCTGACTTGTGGGCCTACTAAGTTGACGGGGACGGAGGGCTTTGTCAACTTAGTAATATGCACGATTCTAGCTCTAGTGACCGTACGATGTCCATCCAACGGCCGTAGTGCTTCTTCAACCTCTGGTCTTCTTGCTCCAGCCGCCGAAACCAGCGCCGGTCATGCCTCGTGCTCCTGCCTCCCGTGGCCGGCTGCGATGTCACGGAGGCCTCACCGCCCCCTACTACTCCCACCGCTGGCCAGGCCATCCCTCTACTCACCCACACCCCCTGTTATTCGGCGGCGACGGAAGCCTCACACCGCAGCGAACCAGTGAACCCTCACACTCCTCTACGTGTGGGCATCCACTGCCGCGTCTTCCCCGGCTCCGCGTCGTCCCCTTCCTAGGCCTCGCCGTCGTCCACCGCCCTGGTGCTCTCGGCGCGGCGTGGTCAACATGGTCAAGGAACGGCTTCCATCAGACGTGGACTGTACATGCAGAGCCTGATAGCTGGGTCCATGGCCGCAGCAAGGAAGTGCCTCCTTATTACGCGGGAAATAATGATTCCTCCACCTGACAGCAGGGACCCACCGGACGGGTAACCGTATTTCACGAAAAAAACGTTTCCCCCCTGACTGCTGGGACCTACCAGCTACATCTTCGCACGCAAGGAAGTGCGTCCGAGAAAAAAAACGATTGGAAGTGCCTGACAGTCGGGACCCACCTGGTCGAAGTGTATGTAGCGTTGTCATTCTAGTCACGAACGTGTACGTACATACTGGTCGATGTAGAGCACACACGTGTCGTAGTAGAGGCGCGCATGTAGCATGTACACGTACGTACAACGGTCAGTGTGCAAGAAAGAAAATACGTCCACGTACGTACATACGGGCGGGGTCTCGAACGCCTACTCACGCATACGTATGGCCAGGGCTCGTGTACATGGCTGGGTCGGAACGGAGAAACTGCGTCGTCGTTGTGTTCATGGGGAGGCGCTGGAATGCATCGTGTTCATCGGGAGGCAACATAACGCGTGGGAGCCAACCGGCTTGGACAGAACAGCCGATGGAAACGAGGCCTGGCGTACCGCGAAACGGAGGAAATGGCCTTGTGTTTGACCGGCCACGTTCGAAACGGGATCCTGTTCATCGAGAGGGGTCTGGCGTACCGCAAGACGGAGGAAACGGACCTCCTGCGGTCGAAACGGGGGTCCTGTTCATCGAGAGGGGTGTGGCGTACCGCAAAACAGAGGAAACGGACTTGTGTTGGAGCGCTACGGTCGCCACGGGGGTCCTGTTCATCGGGAGGGGTGTGGCGTACCACAAAACGGGACTCCACGGGATACTGTTCATCTCCACCGTCGACCCCCTCCAGCCTCCACGGGCTACTGTTCATCCACCATCGACCTCCTCCAGCCTCCACCTTCGACTGTTCATCCACAGGCTCGTGTTCATCAAGCCTCCACCGCACGCTACTCCACCGGCTACTATTCAACCAGCCCTCTCCACGGGCTCCTGTTCAACCACCCCTCCACGGGCTACTGTTCATCCAGCCCTCCACCGTCTATTGTTCATCCAGCCCTCCACGGGGTGGTCCTGTTCATCCAGCCCTCCACGGGGTCCTGTTCATCCAGCCCCAACCGGCTCGATTGATCGGGGTCATGTTCATCCAGAGGCAACACCACGGTGTCCTGTTCATCCACCCCCGCCGGGAACTGTTCATCCAACCCCCCCCCCAGCAACACTCACTGTTCATCCAGAGGCAGCATCGATCGGCTTCAGTTAGCAGCAGTAGCGAAGGAATCGCTCGATCGGGTTCAGTTAACAGCCATCGATCGATCGCTCGGGTTCAGAACGCGTAGCCTGCAGTGCAATCGCTCGGGTTCAGTTAGAGCCCAACGCCTCACTCGGGTTCAGTTAGAGCCCAACACCTCGCACCCACGCACGTGCGTGTACGAGAGAAACGCGCATCGCTCGGCCCCGACGACCCACCGTAACCGGGAACACCCCGATATTTTCCTCTCCCTCGCTTCTACCACGGTTTTTCCGTCATGGACGTCCCAAAGAATGTCATGCAGCTGCGTCTCCGGCCCGCCCAGGATGAAAAGCCCATTTTTGTCATGATTTTTTGTCATAGAAGTAGGTGCCCACCACATCTATGATGATACCGGATTTTTTCACAATTATCGTCATAGAAGTGTCATAAGTATGACAGAAAAAAAATTCGTTCGGCCCAAAATGTCACGGATGTGTCTTTTTTTGTAGTGTCTTGATTCATTGCACATCCCGGTACACCGCCGGAGGCATTCACATAGAGTCATATTTTGTTCTAAGTATTGAGTTGTAAGTAAATAAAAGTGTGATGGCCATCATTATTAGAGCATTGTCCCAGTGAGGAAAGGATGATGGAGACTATGATTCCCCCACAAGTCGGGATGAGACTCCGGATGAAAAAGAAAAAAAAAAGGCCATAAAAAGGAGAAAAGGCTCAAATAAAAAAATAAAAAAAATGATGAGAGAAAAAGAGAGAAGGGACAATGCTACTATCCTTTTTACCACACTTGTGCTTCAAAGTAGCACCATGATCTTCATGATAGAGAGTCTCCTATGTTGTCACTTTTATACTACTGGGAATTTTACATTATAAGAACTTGGCTTGTATACTCCAATGATGGGCGTCCTCAAATTGCCCTAGGTCTTCTTGAGCAAGCAAGTTGGATGCACACCCACTTAGTTTCGTTTGTTGAGCTTTCATACACTTATAGCTCTAGTGCATCCGTTGCATGGCAATCCCTACTCACTCACATTGTTATCTATTGATGGGCATCTCCATAGCCCGTTGATATGCCTAGTTGATGTGAGACTATCTTCTCCTTTTTGTCTTCTCCACAACCACCATTCTATTCCACCTATAGTGATATGTCCATGGCTCATGCTCATGTATTGCGTGAAGATTGAAAAAGTTTGAGAACATCAAAAGTATGAAACAATTGCTAGGCTTGTCATCGGGGTTGTGCATGATTTAAATATTTTGTGTGATGAAGATAGAGCATACCCATACTATATGATTTTGTAGGGATAACTCTCTTTGGCCATGTTACTTTGAGAAGACATCATTGCTTTATTAGTATGCGTGAAGTATTATTGTTTTTATGTCAATAACAAACTTTTGTTTTGAATCTTTCGGATCTGAACATTCATGCCACAATAAAGAAAATTACATTATTAAATATGCTAGGTAGCATTCCACATCAAAAATTCTGTTTTTATCATTTACCTACTCGAGGACGAGCAGTAATTAAGCTTGGGGATGCTTGATACGTCTCCAACGTATCTATAATTTTTTATTGTTCCATGCTATTATATTATCTGTTTTTGGATGTTTAATGGGCTTTAATATGCTCTTTTATATTATTTTTGGGACTAACCAATTAACTGAAGGCCCAGTGCCAGTTTCTGTTTTTTTTTGCCTATTTTAGTGTTTTGCAGAAAAGGAATACCAAACGGAATGAAACCTTCGCGATGATCTTTCTTGGAACAAACGCAATCCATAAGACTTGGAGTTGAAGTCTGGAACTCCGCGAGGCGGCCACGAGGCAGGAGGGCGCGCCCAGGGGGTAGGCGCGCCCCCCACCCTTGTGGGCCCCACGGAGCTCCACCGACGTACTTCTTTCACTTATATATACTCTTATACCCTAAAAACATAAGTGGGAGCCACGAAACCACTTTTCCACCGCCGCAACCTTCTGTACCCGTGAGATCCCATCTTGGGGCTTTTTCGGCGATCTGCCGGAGGGGAATCGATCACGGAGGGAAACCTACTCCAGCCACACGTGCGTTCATGAGCGGGCCGGAATTTAATGCAACACCAGCCGAGCTCCTCCCGTCCGCCCTCAGCTTAAACGAGGCCAGACGCCGGCCAAGCTCCTACCGTCCACCCTCTATTTAAACGAGGCCAATAGACAGCAGACAAGAATCGCACCCCTCCGCCGGTCTCCCATATCCTCCTTCACCATTTTCTCCACTCTTCTGATGGCTTTCGAGGAGTCATTCTCCGGCATACTACCCGGCTGGGTGGCCAGCCGAGCCCTCCGGATACGGGCGAGGCCGCTCGGTGCTTCACCAACCTCGCTTGGCCCGATGGAGCCAGTTGCCGCCCCAAGCCGGCGCGTGGTTCAACAACTTGCCGCTCCAGTTCAGCTCGATGAGGAGTGGCGAGTTGCTCGACGCCGACATGGCGACGAGCACGCCGGCACGGGCGTCGTCGATGTCACGTCGTACTGGGCCACTAGTGTCTGCGGTGGCCGCGCCTCCCGTGTCTGTGGGCGCGCCTCCCGTGCCTGTGGCCGTGCCTCCCGTGCTTGCGGCAGCGCCATGTAGGCAGAGACAGAAGCCGGGTGCATGGAGAGCGACGAGTCGGTGGCCATCTTCTCTGTGTCCGCCGCCATCATCAAGGAGAAGTAGAACACGGGTGGCCGCCGCCATTTGGGTCCCATGAAGGCCATCGCTGAGGCGACGACTGCGCATTCAGGTGGTTTCTCTGCTGCTTCGTCTCTTCCGAGGACCTTCGTCGACCCCTCAAGTGTCTGCCGGATATGAGGAAGACAAAGGGATCCGCGGGCGGCCATTTAGATTAGATACTCCCTCTCCGGCTGGTGGGAACATTTGTTCTAAGAATGGATAAATTGGATTATACTTTCTAGGACAAGTATTTCCGGGCGGAGGGAGTACTAATTATACCAAGAGAGCCGGATTAGCACCGCTTAGTTCATGTAAATGTAATGAAATCCATCATGTTTATATGAAGATCCGACTTTTTTATACGAAATCCTTCATGCTTATATGAAATCAGTCCGTGTTTGCACGAATTTCATCTGGTTGGTTATAGTTGTGAAAATGTATGCCGCTGGCATTTGATGTCGTCCTCTGCGGAAGGAAGCGGGAGGAAATTGGCCGGCTGCTGATACGTCTACAACGTATCTATAATTTTTTATTGGTCCATGCTATTATATTATCTGTTTTGGATGTTTAATCGGCTTTAATATGCTCTTTTATATTATTTTTGGGACTAACCTACTAACCGAAGGCCCAGTGCTAGTTTCTGTTTTTTTGCCTATTTCAGTGTTTTGCAAAAAGGGAATACCAAACGGAATCCAAACAGAATGAAACCTTCGCGATGATCTTTCTTGGAACAAACGCAATCCAGAAGACTTGGAGTTGAAGTCTGGAACTCCGCGAGGCGGCCACGAGGCAGGAGGGCGCGCCCAGGGGGGTAGGCGCACCCCCACACTCGTGGGCCCCACGGAGCTCCACCGACGTACTTCTTTCGCCTATATATACTCTTATACCCTAAAAACATTAGGGGGAGCCACGAAACCACTTTTCCATCGCCGCAACCTTCTGTACCCGTGAGATCCCATCTTGGGGCCTTTTTCGGTGATTTGCCGGAGGGGGAATCGATCATGGAGCGCTTCTACATCAACACCATAGCCTCTCCCATGAAGCGTGAGTAGTTTACCACACACCTACGGGTCCATAGTTATTAGCTAGATGGCTTCTTCTGTCTCTTTGGTTCTCAATACAAAGTTCTCCTCGATGTTCTTGGAGATCTATTTGATGTCATACTCTTTTGCGGTGTGTTTGTCGAGATTCGATGAATTGTGGATTTATGAACTTGATTATCTATGAACATTATTTGTTTCTTATCTGAATTCTTATATGCAAGATTTGATATCTTTGCAAGTCTCTTTGAATTATCTGTTTAGTTTGGCCTACTAGATTGATCTTTCTTGCAATGGGAGAACTGCTTAGCTTTGGGGTTCAATCTTGCGGTGTCCTTTCCCAGTGACAGCAGGGGCAGCAAGGCACGTATTGTATTGTTGCCATCAAGGATAAAAATATGGGGTTTATATCATATTTCTTGAGTTTATCCCTCTACATCATGTCATCTTGCTTAATGCGTTACTCCGTTCTTATGAACTTAATACTCTAGATGCATGCTGGATAGCGGCCGATGTGTGGAGTAATAGTAGTAGATGTAGAATCGTTTTGGTCTACTTGACACGGACGTGATGCCTATATTCATGATCATTGCCTTAGATATCTTCATAACTATGCGATTTTCTATCAATTGCTTGCCAGTAATTTGTTCACCCACCGTAATACATGCTATCTTGAGAGAAGCCACTAGTGAAACCTATGGCCCCCGGGTCTCTTTCCTATTATATTGCATCTCTTTTATTTACATCGCATCTCGTTTACTATTTTGCAATCTTTACTTTCCAATCTATACAACAAAAATACCAAAAATATTTATCTTATTATCTTTATCAGATCTCACTTTTGCGAGTGGCCGTGAAGGGATTGACAACCCCTTTATCGCGTTGGTTGCAAGGTTCTTGATTGTTTGTGTAGGTACTAGGTGACTTGCAAGTTGTCTCCTACTGGATTGATACCTTGGTTCTCAAAAACTGAGGGAAATACTTACGCTACTTTGCTGCATCACCCTTTCCTCTTCAAGGGAAAACCAACGCATGCTCAAGAGGTAGCAGCTGCCGTTGGAGATGCTCTTATGCTGGAAATAATAGTCACATCCAATCTATTTGAGTTAATTGCGTGTATGATTCTCCCTCTATAAAAAGTTAATTGCATGTACAGTGTACACGTGACTTGCAGGGTGGCTACAGCTCCGTACAGAAAGTTAAAAAGAAACAAGTTCATCCTTAATCTTGTATTCTAAGTACTCTGTGGGTTCCACTATCAGTACAGTAGAGAAAGAAGTATATATTCAATAAGTAATATAGAATATAAAAATCTATAGTTAAAGACAGAATTCAAACTCAGGTCATCGCGTTGCGAGCATCCGGCGCTAACAAGTCCAGCACATTTTTTTGTGGACCATGCTAGAGATATATCTCTGTGTCTACTCTTATACTCCCTCCGTTCCTAAATATTTGTCTTTTTCAGATTTCAAATGGACTACCACATACGGATGTGTATGTAGACATATTTTAGAGTGTAGATTCACTCATTTTGCTCTGTATGTAGTCACTTGTTGAAATCTCTATAAAAATATATTTAGGAATGGAGGGAGTAGAAAACAGAGTTGGTGATGATGGTTTGCCTACCATCCTGCAATATAGGTCGTCGGATTTATATCTAATGGATAGGAAGGAACCTATGGCAATTTTGCAAAAAGATACCCACACCCTTCTCCATATTTGCAAATAGGGCCTTCCCTCGTTCATCCTTTTCTCTCACAAGATAAACTACTCATACAAATGCATCTTGATGTTCCGTGCAACACACGGGCATCTAGCTAGTTTCTTTTAAATAGTTACTGCGATAACTGGGTTGAAGTGATATATTTTATGTCTGCCCCGGATGATTTCAGATTCACTAGTAGTAACAAAGAAAAGGTTGCCTTGTTAATTAACAGAAAACAAGGTAAAAACTATCACATGAGGCCGGTAAAAACAAGGCACACTAGGTTCAGCGTCATCGTCACTACAGCTGTGCGCGCGCGAGAAGTCTACATATCGAGGGGGCTACGGAGAAAAAGACGTATCAAGTGTGTCTGAGCGAGGCATAGAGACACAATGTTTGAGAGAGAAACCAATTGACAGATTAAGATCAGATCGAGTTGTCACCCTTCAGCTGTCATTGTTGGGGTGGGGGTG